>NC_143565.1:47977500-48284062 GCF_054136105.1 Typopeltis vanoorti
AGATCCAACTTTTATTGAAAGTTTTTCACCTTTCGGGAGTAGAAGGAGAACACCAGCGCCTCCATTAATCATATTGGTGTCTGATGATCCATCGGTATAACAAATAACCTGTTTGGAGGATGAAAGAAGGTTGATGGTATTTAGGCCTTTTTCTTTAAGCATTTCGTTTGGTTCTTTTTTTGTACAGAGTTTGGTAAGGTTTAGATTTATGGAGGTATTTGAAGGTAAAGGACTGGAAAATATAGGTTCTTTGTTTATGTGGACATTTAGCTGATCAAGACCTATTTCTTTCCTGATAGTGTCATCATATTGTAAAGTCGATGATCTGTGAAGTCTGCAAATTTGGTTCCAATGTTCATAAGTTTTTAGGGAGATATAATCACTCTGGTAGCTTCTGATATTATTTATGAATTTTATGGTGGCAAATTTTCGTCTGTCCTCCAGCAGGTCAAGCCCACATTCCTGTTGGGCTCTGATGTTGTTAGTGGATGAGACTGCACATATGATATATGAGATTACTTCATATGCGATTCCTTGTATGCTACTTTTATTACAAACCTGGAATCGAAATCATTCTTACTTGATATAATAATATGAATACATCTTGTTAATTAACGTATACTGCGTGTAATACGTGGATTGTAGTAAGTATTCCATTAAAGTTTCGTATAATGAGCAAATAACATTTCAGTAGATACTGAAGCAAAAAACTAATTTTACAACTAAAACTTATTACAAGTCGATGCTTTTATTATTTGTTTTTTACCCACCAAACCTATCCTTAGCGTAAGACGAACAGAATATTTCAGAATAAGAAATGACGCAACGCTCAATTACTTATGTTGAAGAAACTTGTCTTCACATTCGCCGGAATGGATGTAAGAATCTTCACCCCAGAAATGCTTCCTTCCACATGGAGAATGGTGCAGGTTTTGGCAGGTGATATATTCCTGAAACAACTCACGTTAGCTCCCTTCTATATTGGGACAAACGTTTAGAAGACACTTTGAATGGTGCGTTAGTTCGTCCCGTAAGAAGGGAGCACAATCCTTCTCCTGAAACCCAGTGATTTTTAATATATCAAACTATCTATCTATCTCTCTATCTATCTATTCACAAGCCTACCAATGAATAACCCAAAAACTGAAAAGCAATATCAACAGTTGCAAGCCTCCATTATAAAAGCCTATCCAGATATCGCTACACCTCAGGAAATCCGTATTCCTTCTAGAAACTGCTCGGGGCCAATATTTCATCTTGTACAATCTGAAGCCTCACTTCCAATTCATCCCTCCAACTACAAGAAAATATATCACTTCCTCATGTCAGTGTCCCCATTATCACCATTCTTATATTCAGCCTTAATACTCTCATCTACAAGGCTGCATATACCACACAGTTTTCAGTGGGATCTGCCATATAAATCAAAATGTGCCAAACCAGATTCCGAAATACAGTGGACACCATGGCATAACATCTTGCCAACTCCTTCAAAGCTCTACAAATTTAAGCTAAGAGAAACGGATCTGTGTCCATTCTGTGACGTTTCAGGCACCTTGGAACACACATATCTGACCTGCCCTGCAAACAAAGTGATAATCACCTATGCCCTGAATACCGCCTCTAGCACCTGTAACTACACACACAGCCAAGAAGACTACTGGAATTTAGTCCACACAGAAGAAAACAGACACAGAACATGCAATTTCATCTTCATCTGCGCTAAGGCCGTCATCTACAGCTTTTACCTAAAACAGACAAGAAGTAACCAGCACCCATCCATCACTGAAACTGCACAAACCCTCATGCACATCCTCCGTCGGAAACTAAAAAGCAGGCTTCTATTGGAACTTGAGCACTTCAAAGAAACAAGAACTGTCGCGAAATTCCTAGAGAAGTGGAATCCAACTGGTACCCTCTTCTGGATTGACGACGACAATGTGCTTCATCTGAATGATAACCCAGACTGAAACTGAACTGTTAATTTTGAATATTCATTTATATCTCTATTGTACACCCGAAAGGAAAATGTTTTTCTTTCTCTGTAAATATATACTTATAATATGTAAATAGTCATTGTTGCCTATCGTGTAATGTTTATTTTAACAAGTTAAATAAAAAAAAAAAATCTATCTATCTATCTATCTATCTATCTATCTCTCTACTGTCGCGAAATTCCTAGAGGAGTGGAATCCAACTGGTACCCTCTTCTGGATTGACGACGACAATGTGCTTCATCTGAATGATAACTCAGACTGAAACTGAACTGTTAATTTTGAATATTCATTTATATCTCTATTGTACACCCGAAAGGAAAATGTTTTTCTTTCTCTGTAAATATATACTTATAATATGTAAATAGTCATTGTTGCCTATCGTGTAATGTTTATTTTAACAAGTTAAATAAAAAAAAATAAAAAAAAAAAATATCTCTCTATCTGGGATATCTACTTGGAATGCCCAGTCAACACCAAATTAATCAGTTTGACTCGGGAAACGGCAGCTCTTACCAGTGGTAATCTTCATACAGAAGAGGAATATTTCAATATCGTCAATGTGGAGTCAAATAACCATTCATTCTGCAATTACCTTTTCATCACCGCAAAAGCGGTAATATACATCTTCTACCTCAGACATACAAGACCAGACAGCACAGCAACTTCACAGAGAGAGGCAACTGACCAACTCACAGCAGCTTCCAACAAGAGGTGAGAAGTCGGATCCTACACGAGCATCACACCATAGGCAAAATAACACCTTAGATCTTTTCCACCAAGAATGGAATCCACGGAATCAACTCCTGGCTGAGCTGGGCGACTGCATTATAATCCACTTTCCAGCATAGAAGTGACACCTTTACCCCCCCAAAAAAAGAAAGGGGGAAGAAAGAAGGATTGTTGTGCTTAACAGTGCGAATATTAATCAGCTGGTACTCTCATGTTAATAGATAATATTGTGCAATAGTAACGTCTATGTTCTTCCACATTTATGTTCTTATACAGTATCATGTTAAAATAACTCTTAATGGCTTTAATTTATTTAAAAAAAATGTAATTAGCCTTATAAGTGACTTCGATGTAACATATCTCAACAAGAGTATGAGCATGTAACCTCTCTGTCTGACTGCAGAGAACCAAAAACCGGTTAATCCTGTATATAAGATTGTTATGTTTACAATAAAAAAAAATCTATCTATCTATCTATCATCAAACAAATAAAGTCAACCATATATCGATTCATATGGAATAAAACAAACTGGTTTTCCTACTCCCAGCTATGTACTTCTTTCAAAGATGGAGGACAAAAGTTGGTCTCCATTGACAACAGGATAACAACGTTCCGCGCTCGATTTCTCATAAATGCCTTACAACAGGAAATATCACACAAATGCACCACTGAGTATATTTTCACTTCTGCCACTAGAGGTCTCTCTCTCTCTACCACCTTAAGAATGACATCAGCTCAAGTGCCTGTAAATTTAACAAACCTCTATAAAGATGCCCTTCGACGATGGAAGAAGCTAAACCTCCAGCACACAGTGAAGACAGCATCCCTACCTGAAATCCTCATGGAACCCATCTTTCACAACACGATGGTATGAAGCCCGATCACTCAGAAAGAATTTTTCTTTTCTCCATGGAGCTGGCGAAACGTGAGGATCTTGGGTGACATTCTTTCTCCAAGCCTCACCTGGCGCTTTCCAAATTCGCTCGAAAACCTGGAATATGGGAATGAGTCTGAGCAGATAGACACCGTAAAGGCCGCTTTTCAAGCCGCTATGCCTGATAGCATAACAGAAGTGGGGCTTAGCCCTCCAAACTCAGAGGTTTTGGCGCCTATCTTTCTGATAAAAACCAATACCTCATGGGAGAAACTTACACCCAGCAACACCAACAAGATCTACAGCACACTAACACAACAGTCGAACCAAAGCACTTTGTTGGAAAATCCTGCATCATCTGATCAAACACTATTTCAATGGGATCTACCATATCGCACAAGAGCCATCAAACCTGACGCAGATATTCAGTGGAGAATGTGGCATAATATATTACCTACTCCTACTATATTACGAAAATTTAACTCAAACGTCTCAGATAACTGCCTCTTCTGCTACCAATTAGGAACGGTCCGGCATATCTACTTGGAATGCCCAGTCAACACTAAATTAATCAGTTTGACTCGGGAAACGGCAGCTCTTACCTGTGGTAATCTTCATACAGAAGAGGAATATTTCAATATCGTCCATGTGGAGTCAAATAACCATTCATTCTGCAATTACCTTTTCATCACCGCAAAAGCGGTAATATACAACTTCTACCTCAGACATACAAGACCAGACAGCACAGCAACTTCACAGAGAGAGGCAACTGACCAACTCACTGCAGCCTTCCAACAAAAGGTGAGAAGTCGGATCCTACACGAGCATCACCACCATAGGCAAAATAACACCTTAGATCTTTTCCACCAAGAATGGAATCCACGGAATCAACTCCTGGCTGAGCAGGGCGACTGCATTATAATCCACTTTCCAGCATAGAAGTGACACCTTTCCTCCCCCAAAGAAAGGGGGAAGAAAGAAGGATTGTTGTGCTTAACAGTGCGAATATTAATCAGCTGACGCTCTCATGTTAATAGATAATATTGTGCAATAGTAACTTCTATGTTCTTCCACATTTATGTTCTTATACAGTATCATGTTAAAATAACTCTTAATGGCTTTAATTTAAAAAAAAATAATAATAATGTAATTAGCCTTATAAGTGACTTCGATGTAACATATCTCAACAAGAGTATGAGCATGTAACCTCTCTGTCTGACTGCAGAGAACCAAAAACCGGTTAATCCTGTATATAAGATTGTTATATACAGGATTGAAAACAGCCAATGTAATATATATATATATCCCCCCCCCCACCCCCCCCCCCCCCCACCCCCCCCCCCCCCCACCCCCCCCCCCCCCCACCCCCCCCCCCCCCCACCCCCCCCCCCCCCCACCCCCCCCCCCCCCCACCCCCCCCCCCCCCCACCCCCCCCCCCCCCCACCCCCCCCCCCCCCCACCCCCCCCCCCCCCCACCCCCCCCCCCCCCCACCCCCCCCCCCCCCCACCCCCCCCCCCCCCCACCCCCCCCCCCCCCCACCCCCCCCCCCCCCCACCCCCCCCCCCCCCCACCCCCCCCCCCCCCCACCCCCCCCCCCCCCCACCCCCCCCCCCCCCCACCCCCCCCCCCCCCCACCCCCCCCCCCCCCCACCCCCCCCCCCCCCCACCCCCCCCCCCCCCCACCCCCCCCCCCCCCCACCCCCCCCCCCCCCCACCCCCCCCCCCCCCCACCCCCCCCCCCCCCCACCCCCCCCCCCCCCCACCCCCCCCCCCCCCCACCCCCCCCCCCCCCCACCCCCCCCCATAATCCTTTTTTCTTCTTTTTTTCTCCCAAGAAAGCAAACAGACAAGTAAGTAAAGTTTGTTCCTCCACAGAGTGCAAGTCTGAGGCAACTGGTGGTAAAGGTGGAATAAGCTCCGATCACTTTCCTTAGTATTTTCCCCTAATGCAAAGCACACCCCCTTGAGGAGATGTATGATGCTATGCATTAAAGGCAAGGGCCACTGCCCAGACCGGTTTCGACCTTTATTGAGGTCTCATCAGTGGGAGCCAGACCATAAAAATGCCAAGGGTGAAGTAATGCAGAGCTTATAAATTTTACCAAAACAAGTTGCCACAAGGTGCTTTGACTTTATTAAATTAAAAATCTCCGGATAAGAGTAAGATGTAGAAAGTTTTTTAACTTGGTTATACTACTTCCCCCTTGGCATTTTTATGGTCTGGCTCCCACTAATGAGACCTCAATAAAGGTCGAAACCGGTCTGAGTAGTGGCCCTTGCCTTTAATGCATAGCATCATACATCTCCGCAAGGGGATGTACTTTGCATTAGGGGAAAATACTAAGGAAAGTGATCTGAGCTAACTCCACCTTTACCACGAGTTACATCAGACTTGCACTACGTGCAGGCGCAAACTTGACTTACTTGTCTGTTTGCTTACTTGGAAAAAAAGGATTAAAACCTCGTTTATAAAATTGCTTGGTATCTTTAACAATTCTAAGGCTGAGTTTTGAGGTTTAGAGAGAAACAGGTGAGGTCTGCAAATGAATTCTATAAATTATGATGTCTATCATTTATATTTCTGTTGCGAGTGTTGGCTCAATGGAAGTGGAAATGATTTTTGATCAGTGTTTTCGTGTTTTCCATTGTTTCATTTAATGCTCTCAAGAGGTATTTTAACCGAATAAGTAGTATCCCTGTGTTTTTGTTGGGGTTGTTCATTTTATTTCGCTGAAAACTTCAGATAGGATAGACAGATTATTAACAAATAATTTACTAATTGATTCTCTTCTTTGTCTAAGACTTGCTGCTGAAATGTTTCCCAACTAAAGAGTTAAGTGTAAAGTAATTGATTTTGAAGTCGAAACCTCGTTTTGATATCAATTTTGCGACATTCCCTTTTAGTGAAACGAAACAATCTCACTCAAAAAATATTCAATATACCTTTCCTATTCATAAATAGTTGCTGCAAAGTCTGAGATTATTCTAACTGTAGTAGCTTAAATGGTCCTTAAATAGACAGTGTTTATTCTAAATAAAATAATTCCGTCCATGATGAAAGAGTTAATACTTGAACACAGTGAACTGACGATCCACTTTATTCTAAAATATAAACACTTTCCATAATTTCTTCCTTTTTCCCTTTTCTGCATCAGAATATCAAAACATTTTTATTTTTGTTCAGAAAGTAACTTCGTGTTATTAACTTACCATTCAAAATTTAAATATTGAAATTGCAAACAGACGTCGATGTAAATTTTGCTGCTTACATATTCGTTCGTTTTTCATAGAACAGGTTGAGATGAAATATGAACTGTTCGCTAATGAAATACCTTTTAAATTATCTCACGCAAATGTGAGATCAGATGGAACAAATGAAAAAGATGAAGGGAAAATCTTGTATAAAGGTATTGTAAATTATCGAAGGCTGCTTCACTTATGCATCTCTAAAGTTTTTTTTTTGTTGTTGTTGCCTCCTCTCTTTCGGCAGTAGGACAGTTTCAGAATCATCTTCCTCTGTTGTTCGCGCAATGACATAAGAAAATCACCAGTAACTCAGTTAAACGTTATCTGCAGTTATTCTTCCTATCTGAAAAATGTAAGATTAACTTCACGTGAGTCTTGAAACCATCAAATACATTAAGAGAATCCATATCGAACAATCGTTTAAAGAGCAATAGATAATTTATAATGTATAATTTTCTTTCACCATATTACGGCAATCGATCAAACCAAGCACTCGCTTAAGATTAGATTAGATTAGAATTCATTTTCTGTTGTGATCCCTGAATGCATCTACTTGAATAAATATCAATGTGTGCATCTTAACATCGATACTTGTCAAGAGCATGGAATCTGTTGAAGTAGCAAACTCTATGTATGACAATACATTTTGTACACGATAATCCTATGGCTGTATCCGCTACTCATTTTACTCATCTTTCTATTGATATTTGCAGATTCAAAATGAGTTTGATTACATTACATTCAATGAGCATTGCACAACTTTTGATATATCCTTTTCTTAATCTTAAGAAAAACGTCCACACTTTCCAAGTACATAGCATTGAGTGTAAAGCATAAGATCGCCAACGTTCTGTTCCGCATTACAGCTATTATTTTGCAAAGAGTGATGTAGTTTCTGGTTATATTTTTGTTATCGAACTAATTGAAGTTATGATGGTGCGTTTTCCTCGGTCTTTGCTTGCAGTGCATTTTACAATACCTTCACATTTTAAACATCGTAAGAGACAGTGCCATCCTTCAAGAAAAAGTAAAAAGTAAAACAATATGTCTCATTTGTATACAATTAGAATAAATACTCCTTATTGGAGACTTGTAGGGGCCTGACCATTTTCATGCTTCGTGTTCTCTTCAAGAGATACTGATCATCTAATTCCTAGAGACTCCATAGCAGACTATGAGGAGCAGAGTTGCACACTTTCGCTAGATGTGTTCATCAAAAACAATGAGGAAGTTTTGAATAGTGATAAGAATCTCTTCGTACAAAACATACTAGCTCTGTAATTTACAGATAGGTCTTGTTTGAGATAGGGCTGTTATCAAAGGTGGTCTGTGTATTTACGCGCGCGCGCGTGAGTGTGTGTAAGACTTTAAAGCTCCGAATGTTTGAGTACTGCAAGATTTTCAACTGAATATTAGGAATGGTATGTATTGTACTGCCGACGAAGGTAAATATATGTACAGGAGGAAGATGTGGTCGAAAGTACATACTCTTGGCAGTGGCATGGAAATTGGAAAAGAGGAAGTGTCTGTAACGATTCGAACGAGCGAAATAAAACTATTCACCCAAAGCAAGTGGAATTCAGAAAAAAAAGGGAATAATACTGACTGAAATAAAATATTGTAGTTATGCCTCGCCCTAAAATAAGATTTTACACAAGAATTATCTCTCATAACTTTTTATGATTTTATGTTAATATTCCAATTAAAGACATGTATCGACAACTGACTTAAAGAACTGTAAAATTTCTAAGGAAAAGTGGATTGTGAAAATAGATACTAAGAAATATTTGCGAAACCTTTGTTTCTCAAATAGTTGTTTAATGTGTAAAATTTTGTTTAATGTGTAGAACAAAAATACTGAATACACCGTCCAGAAAAACTACAAAAATCTGTACAGCGAATGGAAGAAATTATACGAATCATTCATAGTCTTCTTACTTATGACATTATCATGCACATGCTAAACAATAACAATGCTACGATATATTTAAATATTTTAAATTATATCTTATTTTTTTAATGCAGTGCTAAAAAGTGTAGCATAAAAATGAACCAAGAGATTTACAGAGGTTTTTATTTATTTGTTTGTTTTCTGCAATTTAAAATGTTGTGGGAGATTTGGTCATATCCAGCGATCTCTTCATATCATATTGTGGGGATTTTGAGTTATGAGAATTGTGTATTTTCTGGATATATTATGTGCAAGAATTGGAATTTCTCTTTTTATGAGCAAACAAAAGCAAACCCAATTCAATTCAACATCTTTGTCCTTTCTGTTTCACTGCACACCGGATACCGATACTCATATAATTCAGAGAATGTATAAAAACACCTTATCATCTCAAAATAAATTAGCGGAAAAATGAGAGAATATTAGGTATAATTCTAAAACCTCGCCGATGTTAAATTGTATGTAGTTTATATTTCATAATATTAACTTACTTTGTGAAAATTATTTGAATATTTCATAGACATTTGCTCATTTTGTCGACCTCCATCATTTTGGTCATTGAAGCAATTTCGTCATTCACAGTTGTGAAATAAACATTTCTTATATATTCCAATGATAAAGTCTGCATTTCCTTCCTGTTTCCCTGTTTTCATTTTATAAGTGGAAGTTATTATTGTCGTGCAAAAAGAGTTGGAAACGATGCACCCTCTCTAATTGTAACCTCAAAAACATGTGATTTTCGAAAAGAGAAAATAATGACTCATTTTAACTCCACCCACAAGATAGAATTCAGAAAATAAGTAATATAAAGTGATTCATACAATTTTATTTCTTTTCCTTTCTTATTATCCGCTTGTTTTTCCACGGATTCTCTCCCTGTCTGCAATATGCATCTTCTACAGAAAACAAGAAGCGTTCAAAATATTTTATCTCTCCTTTCCTCATTGCAACGTATCGATACGCGGGAGAAATTGTTGCATCAAATGACACACTCTGTACTTCGTAATCTGCAGCAAGATTTACTACTTGACTACACTGATCTGTTTGTTCACGTTCTCTGTATTAAAATTTTTTCTTTCTAAATCTTCAATATACTCTTCAATGGCATATTCTATTTTTTGATAAGCTGCGTGCCTTGTGTATTCTTACCCGTGCTTTATGTCTATATTGTGATGATTTTAAAGTATCACATCACCAACTTCATTAACAGCATAAAATTTCTACATCCGCAAGAAAGACTGGTTATTTCTTATAAAGATTTCGTTTCAATGAAATTCGGTTACATTCGTGTCATGCAGCTTATCGATGCAACAGACGGTGTACGTTTCTTTATGCTGTTTCCGTGGGTATGCGGAAAGTATTATTGGAATTTGGTTTAATGTCACAAGAGCCATTCTCAGCATGCAGAAAATTAAAAATGACTTGTGGTATTTGCTGATTATTGCGATATGCGCGTTTTTTGCATTTAATGGTTTTCTCTGTTGGGTCATACATTGCATCTGGTGTTGGTGACCTGAAGAAATTCTTCGTATTAAAGGTATCCAAAGTTACCAATGAAATACCATCTCATTGTACAGCAGTGATGTACAACTACAGATTCAAGTGGAAAGAATATTAAATCTCATGCAAGTGTCACCATGGCAGCTGACAATAGGTGGATTCATTATCATAAATAAATAAACAATACTTAATACTGTGGGTATTATGATCATATATAGCTTGTGAGTTGTGCAATTTAATCCATTAGCACCTACGGCGTTGAAATTCCAACCACGTGATGTTACAGTTTGATTGAAAATTATTGCAAAAATTTGATTTCGATGTAAATTTTCAAATTGGTAAATTTCTAAATTCCTAGATGTTAAGAGAGCCCCGCACATAATTTAGATATTAGTCGATGTTAAATTTCTATCTCAAATAAAAATCTACCAACTAATTGCAGATCGATCTTCACAGATTTTACTTGTTGTTGTTTATTAGACGGTTGCATATTATTGTTGGGCAAAGGCTTCTCCTGTTATTTTGACTTCCAGGTTCCATGTTTATCCAGCTGTTTCCCGCAGTTATCGTGATTTAATTTGTCCAATTCATCCTCTTTTATTCCTCTCCAACTTTTGCTTTGCGTTGGAATCGTAAGTGTATTAATCTTGGCTGCATACCAATCTAATTTCCTACTCTAACCGCTCAGTTTTGTGGACGTTAAATACTTTTTGTTAATTTTCTTATGTCAGCATATTTTATGTTCTATGCTACTTTAATTCCAAAAGGAGTGTTTTTTTGTCAAATATCACATTTCGGTACCGTATTCGAATGTTAATAATATAGTGGATTGTATTATATTTTTAAAGAAATATGAACTCGCTCCCTGCATCGATCGACTGCTGCATTCTCCGATAATTATTTTATCCGTTTGTTATTTGGGTTTGTATTTCTTCAGGATGGAATTAAACAGTCTTGACCATATTTTAAACAGGTCGTGGACGTAATAAACTTACATTATTTAGACTGTTCAGCAATATTCCTTTCATTCTTTTAGTGAAAAACAGATACTACATGTTTTATGAAATTAGCGTACATTGCTGTTCAAATGAAACCTTACAGTTTAACAAAAACGAAGAAATCGTGGTAATTTATATATGCATTTTTAAATTCGTTCTTCTTTCATCGCTAAGTGCAGTGTGATAGAAGAAAAAGACTTACTTCTTACAAATTCAGCTAAATTGTGCGAATTGCTACTACAAAGTCTCTAGGAAGTGGCTCCGTTCATCCAGTTCATCTAACATTCAATGCATGAAATAGTAAGAATGCACCCTAAACAAGAAATCAGTAGACTATTACACTTTCTTTATATATGATCTTTGTCAAGTAGCTTTATTTTATCCTCCTACATGTTTCGCCAATTTTTCTATTGGCATCCTCAGGGAATACAAACTAGTAAGCTAAAATGAAGGTTACAGACTAGGTTATAACTGATGGTTCTAATTCATACAAAAAATTGGTATTGTGCGTGACAATGTGCGTGTCTTGTTAACGTGATTTATTTGTTATGGCTCATGACGTAATTGTTATGAAAGTTCATTTCTTTGATGTTTAATGATCTGATAAAAGTTTTCCAAATTTCTGGTAAAATTAGACCTTGATTCTTGTTTAGGTTTTCAGTTTTACGGGCAACTGTAGCTGCTTCTTTAAAGGTTCTTGAATGGTAGTTATCTTCTATGTATGGCATAAGGCTCTTATCCCACCCAATGTGATGGTTAGTAGAGGGAAAGTGGCATGAAAGACCTGAAATGTCTTGTCTGTTATTTCTGACATACCCTATGTGTTCTTTCTTTCTCGTTTCAAAGCTTCTAGAGGTCTTACCTACGTAACTAATACCACATGAGCAAGGAATATTATATACTCCAGAGTACTTGTAGAATGGGTGAGGATCTTTCGGTGAGCTTAAAAATTTCCGAATAGTGTTGATTGGTTTGAATGCCACTCTGATCTTATGTGGTTTTAAAAGGTTAGCTAATTTTTTGGAAATGTTGCTAACAAAAGGAATCGTAATTGTACTGATGTATTGGACGTCATCACGTTGTCGATGTGGTATATCAGTAAAGAGAATCTTGTTGTAGAGTCTTTTTGGGTAACCATTTAAAGAAAGTTCTCTGGATAAGAACCTTATGACATACATAAGGTTCTTATCCAATTCATACATAAGGTTCTTATCCAGTTCATACATAAGGTTCTTATCCAGTAGTTCAAAAGGTTCTTGAACTACCATTCAAGAACCTTTAAAGAAGCAGCTACTGGAACAAATCTGAAAACCTAAACAAGAATCAAGGTCTAATTTTACCAGAAATTTGGAAAACTTTTATCAGATCATTAAACATCAAAGAAATGGAGCTAGCTGAGGAATTAGATAAGTACCAGATCGACATAATAGGGGTGACTGAAACAAAAAAAGACCAAAACTGGTGAGATCTTTCTGAGCAATAAATACAAAATGTTATATTCAGGCAATGACAATCAAGGAAAAGAAGGAGTAGCCATAGTATTCAACACAAAATACGAGGCTAATCTTCTTGAATGGCAGTCAGTCTCAAGTAGAGTAATGTGGGCAAATATGAGAATGGGGAACTGGACAATGAGACTTATTTGTGCCTATGGTCTCACAGAAGGTTCTACTAAAGGTAGAAGTGGAGGAAGTTTTTGACGCTTTAGAAAAAGCAACTGACACAATGAAAAAAGAAAAGTTGGTCCTTGTTGGGGATCTAAATAGCAGAGTAGGAAATGATTGTGAGACATACAAAAATATTTTGGGAAAATTTGGAGAAAAGAGCATAGGTAATAATAATGACAAATATCTGTTGGATTTCTGCTCAGGACATGGACTGGTTATTACTAACACCATGTTCCAACATAAAAATGTGCACAAATTCACATGGAGAGAACAGGCTAGGAATAAGAAAAGTCTCATTGACTATGTTATTGTTGATAGTGATGTTTTCTCCCTTGGTGCAGGACACCAGAGTGTACAGAGGATTTGAAATTGGAAGTGATCACTATTTAGTCTTGAGCAGGATAAAATAAAGCTACTTGACAAAGATCATATATAAAGAAAGTTTTAAAGCGAATAAAAGTTGAGCAGCTCTCAGATGTGAACTGTAGACTAAAATACAGAAAGATTATTGAAAAGAAAATGAAAGAGTTTGAGAACAGGAATCAAACCTTTGGAGATTCAGTGGCAAACTCTGAAGAAAACATTGATTGATTCTGCCAGAGAGGCATGTGGTGAGGTTGTGTGCAAGGATAAAAAAATCAGAACTCCCTGGCGGACACAGGAAGTTAAAGAGGCAGTGAAGGAAAAGAAGAAAGCATATCAAAAGTTCCTGGCAAATAAGTCAGCTTTTACTCTTACAGAATACAGAGACAAATGTAAGAAAGCTAAATAGTGTGTAAAACTAGCTAAACAAAAGTCATGGGAGGACTTTGGCAAGAATATAGAAAATAAATATCAAGAAGGTGGCAAAATATTCTGGAAGGTTGTTGAAGAAGCTTAGGAATGGAGGAAAGAGTGCTGTAAAAGGAATTAGAGATGATAAAGGTGAAATGAAAACAGGAGAAAAAGATATCCTTGAAGTATGGAGTAATTACTTTGAAAAACTGCTAAATGAAACAAGCAGTGATGACAGCACAGTGATAAAAAACACTGACCAGGCATGCAGTCAGGAATACATATCCATACTTGAAGTAGAAAAAGCCATCAAAGGCTTGAAACTGTGGAAAGGCAGCAGGAGTAGATGATATTCGACCAGAAATGCTGAAGTATGGTGGTATAAGAGTCTTACAGTGGCTGCACTGCATAGTTCAGGAAAGCCTGGACAGAGGGACGAATTCCCGATGATTGGAGTAGAGCTCTCATAGTACCCATATATAAAAAAGGGAAATAAAACAGAATGTGAGAATTACAGAGGTATTTCCCTACTGAGTGTTCCTGGCAAGATCTATGCAAGTATACTTGAGAAATGGTTGAGAAGAATTGTGGAAGAAAAGCTTGGTGAAGAACAAGCTGGATTCAGGCCAAATAGAGGCTGTCAGGATCAGATCTTCACTTTACGACAAATAGTCGAGAAAGCATGGGAATATAACAAAGATGTGTATTTAAGTTTTGTCGATTTGGAAAAGGCATATGACAAGGTGCCAAGAGAGAAGCTATTCAATACGCTGCAGTTATATGGTGTGAATGGGGCATTATATCAAGCAATACTTAGTCTTTATTTGAGTTGTAAGTCAGCAGTTAGAATTGAAAGGAAGTACAGGAAGATGGTTTAATGTTAAATCTGGTGTGAGAACAAGGATGTACATTATCCCCTTCTGTTGTTCATTATCTATATGGATCACATTATGAAGGAAAGTGGTATTAAACCTGATATGAAAATTGGAGATGTTAATGTCAGCTCTTTGCTTTATGCGGATGATGTTATACTTCTAAATAAATCTGCTACAAGTCTGCAAGATTCTCTGACTAAATTGAATAGCTGTTGTAATAGATATGGTATGAAGGTCAGTAAAAAAAGACAAAGACAATGAAAATAGGGAGAATCATTGAAAATGTCAACTTTGTTGTGAATGGAGAACCTGCGGAACAAGTAAAACATTTCAGCTACTTAGGAACAATTTTTACTGAAGATGGTAAATTAAATATAGAAATAGACTACAGAATCAGCAAAGCTGGTATCGTGGGAAGTCAATTGAATAAATTCATATGGAATAAGAGAGAAATTAGTCGGAATACTAAATTAGCTGTATACAAGACAGTGTTCAAACCAGTTTTAACTTATGGATCTGAGAGCTGGGTCAGAAGTAAAATACTTGACCAAAGACTAGAGACCGCAGATATGAGAGTCCTAAGAAAGATTAGCGGCGTGAACAGATGGCATCAATGGCAATATCATATTAAAAATGAGGATATTAGGAAAGAACTTGACGATGTCAGCATCCAGGAATGCGTTAGCAGAGCTAATCTCAGGTGGTATGGTCACTTAAATAGAATGGGAGAGGAAAGATTAGCAAAACAAGTGTTCTCTGCCAGTTTGGCAGGAAAACGACCCAGAGGAAGACCAAGATATAGGTGGATTGATACGGTACAAAGTGCCTTAGACGTTAGAAATATAAGATCTGATAATGTTGGAGTCTTGACAAGTAACAGACTGATTTGGAGGAAAATTGTAGATAGGAAGTTAGTAATAATGTAAATTTTTCATGTAGTACTGTCATATCCTGTACACCCCTTGAGGGTACATGGCAGGAATTTGATGATGATGATGATGATGATGAAGTCTAAGTCTATGATGAGCGAAGTCATCTCATAAGACGACTATAGGAAGTCAGCTCTTCAAGTGGATGTCTTTTATTCACAATGTCCATCATTTATACTTTTTGTATTTTTTTTTTGTATTTTTTATCTATGAGGGATATATTTTAAAGGTAATGTAACATGAATGTTTTGACTGACATGACTGGAATGACATGACTTTTCTTTCTGTTTGTTGTTCATTATACCGAAATGAAAAAAATCTCTCTCTCTATCTCTTTCTATTTCTCACTCCAGGAAAATCGATCTCAGTAAACTGATTTGCTGCATATTTTGGGATGGAGTTGACTGCAGCTGTTGAAATGTACCTTAGCTTAGGTTTGGTCATTTAATATAAATGTTTACTCTAAGGAAAAGAAATTGGATTTTGCCCAGGAGAAAAGTGTCAATATTGATATATCTGAAGACACTAACTGCTCCCTCTTGTAATGATTGATTGAATGAAGATCAATGAAGATAGTAATAGATTTTCTGCCTTTGCTTAACAACATCAGTACATTTCCATTTATATTTCAGAAATATACTTTTACACGCGTTGTTGATTCTCGCAGGCCAAACTTTGCGTGAGGCGTTTTAAACGGTTCCCTTATAATATTCCTTTAAATATACATTACGCAAATGTGATATACTCGTAAGATCGAGTATATTACAATAACCGTGGAGTAAAAGTTTAACATGCATATTGTTAATTCCTTAAAGCTTCTTCAGTTAAGCAAAGTACATGCCAGCCAGGCTGGCCGAGTGGTTATCGTAACCGCTCTCCAGTCAAAAGGCTGCGGGGGTTGAATCCCGTCGTGGGCATGCATGTTTTTGAATTTCTGTGGAAATACTAGTGGTGGTGGTGGTCGGCGGTAGAGGGCGTTGGTGTAGTTGAGGTCTGTTGGTGGATTGTAAGTGGTGGAGACATGGTTGAGACCTCCCTCGATGAGTCTTTCGACTCCCTGGAGGTGCGAAATAATAAACTATTACCGAAGTAAATGTTTCGTAATCAACATAATCAACAATCTCTTTAGCTTCTGACACTAGAGTACCATGTGTTTTCAGTAAAGTTATTCTTCACATTCATTCTTTCTTTCTTTTGCTTGCAACATAACGATAAAATTCTTTTAGATTGCCTTTAGCTTGCATAACCAATTTCATTTCATACTTCGATTTCGTTTTCGACGCAATACTCATTATTTTTCTGGCCAGAGCTTTATACCTTTTCATAACTCCTCCCACTGTTATTCTCTCAATATTCTTTCAACACCATCTTCTTCTTTTGGGAACTCTTGCTTAATATGGTTGCACATCTATTTGTTGTCTTGATCGAGAACAAACTTATCTTCCATGGACGCTGCCGGATTCTCTACCCACCTTCCATTTAACGAAATATTTCATGAGACGAAAACTTATAACATCCATTTATAGACCTCTACCATATAACCACTGTTTCTCCTGTTAAGCAGAGACTGTAATCCACATATTCGCAATCTGTCCTCATAACTCAAATCCATAATCCGGATATAATGTTTCTAATTCTCCTTTGTATCCTTTCCTCAGCTTCTTTATCCCCGTGGAATCCGGGTGACTAAATCTGCACACAATAATCCAGTTGCAGTCTTATGAAGGCCTTATAAAAAGGCAAAATTACTTCCTTATCCTTACATTTCAAGGTTCACTTCAACATCACAATTATCTCTCGAGTTATATTTGCAATTTTTGTTATGTGACATTTGAACGTCAAATTCCTATACACCATTACGCCAAGATCCCTAACGTCATCAGCTTCTTGTAGCATAACCCCGCTAATATAATATGCCGCTGGAAATCTCATCGCTCCAAAGTGAATACATTTACAACTCTTACGAACATAAAAGTGATAGACATTTTCGTTTATCCAACTTTCCAGTCTATTCAAATAATTTTATAAGGGTTGGATCAGAACACCCGTGGTTCCCTCGACTCTCCTTTCATCATTGGCAAACAATTTCATATGTTAGACCTTCCTACTCTTATCAATATATAGAAAAAACAAGAATGGCCAAAGGATTGAACCCTGAGGTATACAAGTATTTAGTCACGTTAAACATGACGGTTTCACATTCACCGTATACCACGTTTTGATATCTCTGCCAACTATCTACTGAATCAGTCAAGAATTTATATTTCAATCCAATAATCTCCAGTTTATGCAACAACATTTCGTGTGGTATCCTATCAGATGCCTCAGCAAAACATTATCATAGCGTTTCTACAATAATGAGTAAATCCTCACAGTTGAGATCTGAAAAAAAATGCGAATTCATTTCATGACAGGAGATATACATTTCTTGAACATGCCCTGTCATGTTTTCCTCTCTGCTCAGTTAAATAGTATTTAGTGAAGAAATCAGGCATAACAGTAAGACACCTCATTAATGATAACGTCGGAACACAACAATGCACTCTTGTATATTAAATACTAAACTGGATTCCTAATAATATTTTCCTGATTTCAGCATTAATTGGCGATCATACTGTTATTAATTCTAATGATAATTACATCTAAGCTAGCATGGCTGCACCCTTTACTCTCCTCCCTTTCCTCCAACCCCCGATGAGCATTCTCTTGACTGATACGTGATTTCGAAGTATGCAATGACACCGTGTAGGTTTCAATGCACCGACCTTCACGCCTCCTAACGGAATCTAAAGATATTTTAAGACCTTCAGTCACCTTTCGAAACATACAAGCATTAATATATTTCAGGAAGAATCCGATTTGTCACTATGTGGGAGTAAGATAAGCATTCCCTAATAGTCATAGCATTTAAGAAACTTCGCTTTTTGTGGACCTTCTATAAAGGAGGAAGGATTACGGACACTCAATTTCCCCCAGTTTAAGTCGTGTAGTTTTATCGCTCCTTACACTGGAGTTCGAATTTTTAGAACGTAAGAAGCTAAGACGTATCATACAGAGATCAGAGAGAAAGGGGAATATTAGATTTTCATGAATGAAGACCTGAGTAGTATTAAAAGTACGTTCAACTGGAGTGTGTTATTGCTTGACTATAAATGAAGCAGGATGCAGAATACTGAATTGGACAATTATCCCTACATTAGAGAACGGTTTGGAGATTGATATTCAGAGAGGAGTTGAGATTATTTCCATCTACCGGATTTCTGTTCAAATTTATGGATATGTCTTCAGTTATTCACTATTAGCTGACATCGAAATATGTTCGCCTTTAATAATAATGCTTTATCTCAAAGCACTTAAACGTGCTTTTGAACAATTAAAGGAACCTGCCGATTGTGTTTGGTGTTCAGAAAATATCTCTATAAAGAAATTATTTACGATTATTCTTTTTTTCTTGAATTCCCAAGTTAACAAAGCGAGTGAGTTATATCATGGAAAATGCATAAATTGCTAAGTTTCAAGCAACTAAATTTAAGGAACATAAATTCATTTCCAGCCATTTATATCATGCAATAATAAGAACATTATTCTTACATATCGGTAAGAAGCAAATACTATTAATGTATTCGCTTGTGTATCACCATAATAAATCGAGAACACTTCTATAACCCACTTCGAATTAAATGCAGAAACAGACAGTATAAAATATTTTTGAATCTCATCAAGCTTAATCCGTAGTAATAGCGATCTTGTCAACAACCATTATATATGTTTTTTAACATTTTGTCTTGTATGACAAGATACGACAATATCTGTTGTTTTAAAATAAAATGAACTTTTTTTGAAATCTGGGAAGAGCAGCTAGACCTCACCCGTAGTCCAGTTAGAAGCATTAGCGTATACCTATAGCATTTAGAGACATCGGTGAGATTACATTAGGATAAATGAATGTTTGCCGTACTCTAAAAACCTCGTCTGAGATAGTGCGAGTTGTACAGTCATTTTTGTGTGTGTGTGTGTGTGTGTGTGTGTGTGTGTGTGTGTGTGTGTGTGTGTGTGTGTGTGTGTGTGTGTGTGTGTGTGTGTGTTTAGTACGGATTATTTTTTAAAAAAGGAGTTTACGAACAGATAACCATACTTGACCATATTATATGACTCGGAAACGGCTGAAAAAATACCAATAAATAAAGCCTAGAAGAAGGTTTTCTAATCGGCGACTGGATGAACATGAAGCTGTCTTGGTTCCGCTTTTTAAATTTATGATACAAAAACAACGTTACAGACATGTTTCGATACATTATTGGTGTCGTAACGTCCAAGTGATAATAGAGAGTGTGCTGTTATACGCTGGAGAAGAATTGGACATTGAAATCGAAGAGAAGAGTTGTATAAGAATAGAAATGGATGCTTTTGAAAGACTGAATTTGCAAGAAAATTTGACGGACATCATGGTTCTTCAAATCAAATGGACCTCATCGTCTTACCCAATGCCACTTTACAGTGCTATGGACAGGTTCAATGGATGGCAGCGGAGAGATAGTCGAAGAGGGTGATATACCGATCGTCAGCAGGAAGACGGAAGAGAGGACGGTCTCGACTTAAATGTGGAGTAGTAAAGAAGTTGTCGAGTAAAGGTTCCTGGAATGACCGTTCACAGTGGACAAGAGCATTACAAGGCAGCGGCTGAACAGTGGAAACGCCTTAAAAGTAAGGTAAGGAAGGAAGTAAAAGCAGGCCAAATAACAGAAGTTCCTTATCTTGGTAAAACGATGAACATTGGTAGACAAAATGATATTTAAATAAACATCTAAGCAGAGAATTGCAAATTTTAAGGTTTTGTTCTTCTTCTTTTTAATTTGTTGGAACAATACTGGGTTCAACGTTAATCAATCGTACATTTCAATAGTTTTATATTTTAATAAATATGATGAAAATTCCATAAATGTTTCACATTAAATATTCTTGTTACATTTTAGATCTTTCACAGGAAAGCAGAGATTTCACTAATCAGATTTAACAAAATTATTACAAATCAACACATAAATGAAATCCCATCCAACGCCGAGATATGAAAATATCCTATTATACGAATAATTTCCTTAATTAATGATTTAAATTTAGATATTTGAATATACATCTTCTATCCATTAAGTTATTTTGCAAAGTAACGTTTTTTCGAATAGGGTGATCATTGATTTTTGAAACTCAAGTTTAATACGCAAACAATTACTATTGGACATCAATCTGGACGTGTAAATATTATAAAGCGAATGCTAACGAAATAGATGTAATAACATCATTAAAATAAAGATAACTCATAATTCTGTAACAGTCAAATACTTACAAAAGAGAACTAGACAATAAAGAATAGTATATTACTAAGGAAATAGAAATAAGGGCGTACGCAGTACGTAATTAACATGAAAAGTTGACACATTCATTGAATGCGTTCGTTTAAATTTAAATTAAGTTCGGTTTGTCCATAGAAATGAAAATTTACTTAAATAAGTTCATTATGTCAAATGAACAATTGTGAAATGTTCATTTGAAACAAACTGCCAGCATCGAAATTAAGAGGTCAATAACAATGAATCCTGTAATTCCTAGTGACACGCACTAGAAATTACAGGATTATCTGGTTTTATCTAAAACCAGATAAAATTCTGAGTTTAGTTGGCAGCTCTAAATTTTTTTCTACTGTCGAGAACAGTCTCCAAAGTATGTGTTCATTATTCAAACCACAGTGATAAAAAAATAATCTAGCTCGATCTCATACGTTTTCTTGAATGCGACTCAGATAAAAAAAAAAGAATTCTATATTGCCTGTAGAAAAAAAAACAAATAAAGCGATTACAAACAACTGCAAAGTGAAATTAGCGATAAAAGTTTCAAGTATAAAATTTGCTATAAAAGCATTTTTTTGTGCAGTTATGTATTCACTGAGCTGTAAAATCCTATCAATGCAAGAAAAAAAATACAAGAAAAAAGAAATACAGTCCTTCTTTTCCGGCAATTTGAAAATAAGGAAATAGGTGTGCATACAAAAACAATTAGCAGAAGGTAATGAATTCGAAATTATCCTTACTCTGAATTATTCTGAAATATAATATCGTATATATCAAACCATCGCTCATTTACTGTGAAAACGCCAATGATCAAATGGCAACAATACAACACTTAACAATGAAAACTTATTTATTGTTCTCTTGGATGGACACGAAGATTAAAAAAAATTAATGATACTGCTCACTATAACGTCACACATTATGTCGTAACTGAATTAACTGTGTATAAATATTGCAGTACAACTTAGTTGTTCAGAGGATGTGTCTGTAGGTGCTGTCTTAAAACTGATCTCCGGGGAAAATATTGCATCGAACAACCGACAGTACGGAATTACTTATTGTGAAGAAGCGTTCAGGTACTCTTTGAGCTAACCCCGATTTCTCTAATAAGTATAGAAAATGGGATGATCAGATCATTCCTTGGCGGTAGGTTCGGGGAAAAAATGCACGGTTTTCGCAGAAATCAAAGTTTTATGCAGTGGCCAATTGGTAGCCTGCAGATGGGTTGTGGACGGTGGGACATCTAAAGCAAGACGTATTTGCATGCATTTGTAATTTGCTCTCACAATTTATTGAAACGATAGCAATAAATACTCTTGAAATTTACTTTGTGTCATTGATATTATTCAAGCAGATGACTGCTTTAATCACATGTCAAGAAAAACAAGCCGAGCAATGTCTTGTTTTAGAATATCGTGAAGATGGGTTCATCTAAATCTGATGTCAGAGGCAGATGGAGCACTGAAATACAAAGCGGTAATCGGTCAGTCTTTAAATTTGTAGGATTCCAACGAATAAGCGATACAAATCATGTTAGAGAACGTTTTGTAATTTTCTGTAAATATGAGTAATATAAAAAGTAGTTCACATGTAAATAAAGTTTTGATGGTAAGAGAAATTTCCATTCCCCTTTTCTCATTTTCACAGTTCTCATTATCAGAGGTAAAATATTTGAATTTCTTTCAGATGAAGTGTCGAACAAGGAGTCCATTTTACACTCCCCGATTGACACTTTTTTATGTGAAGCCCTCAAGACTGTTTCTCCAAACGCATAATAGCAAGGTTGTGATTTCAACATGACACAACTCATTCCCATTTGAAAGTGTTTACTGTTTGAAATAAATTATTCGCAAGATCAGAGTGCCAGAAGGTAGCACACGTATAACAAATCCATATAATTTTTTTTTTTCAATTTTTTCTTGGGAATGTAATTTGGAATTATTGAATTAATGAAAAGTTGAGTTTGGATGTTAAAGAAAATAACACGTTTTTGTAATACGTTACTTATTATCCATTATCAAAAATATAATTACAATAAGAACTGTGAATTATCTTAGTATTTTGCTTAAAAATAGCTGCTAACGAAAATAAATTCACTACGTTTACTTTACAGAGAAAGTTTGTTTTGACTGTTCAGATGAATCGAATTGCACCGAAAGCCTAGTAATCAACAAATTATAACTAAACTGTGAGAAGTCCCTAATAGTACCGTTTTATGAGGTCAGATGGTGTTATATCTGTGTACTTTGTAAATTGTTTATGTAGCTTTCATCTAGTCTTATGTTCCCTCGTATTTTAACCCTTCAATAACCAACATACATTGTTTATGAAGTGTCTTCACGACTACGCTACTACACTACTTTCATATAGAGGGCAGTTGGTCTCCCATTTTCAAAATCATGTGTGTTTCCCATAATTTTATGGGAAATCAACAGCCGCTATATAAAAGTAGCGTTTGTAGCCTCTACACACACAAAAAAATACTTGTTGGAATTAAGAATGCCATTTCATTTTAAATACCCCAAAATGCACGGAACACTTCATTAAATGTGGAAAGGAGAATTCCCTCAGTATGTGTGCCAAAACATCACATATTCATAAGTAGTTCTATTAGAATTTTCCTCGGTGTTAATAGCCACGTATTTAATCCATAATGGATAAAGAAATAGAGAACATTATAAATTCATCATTAGTTAATAGCCGATTAATAAACCTAACGAACCTGACTTTTAAAAATCGAAGAAAAACTTCGGTTTTTGAAAGACAGATTTTGTTCATCTAAAGATCTCGGATGTGAACCTGCAGTTCGATATAGTTTGACAAAACTCTTTTTCATTTTGATTTCAATTTGAAATTAAAAAAAAAAGGAAATTATTCAATTTCCAAGTTGGCGAGTAAGTTCTTTGTAATACATTTTGGGAAAACTTTAAGTAGAAATAAAATTCAAGTGAAAATTCTACCTCTAATTATCTGCTATCGCTTTCCAATCGGTATTAGATTACAACGGGAAGTATAGCTCAAAGATAGTACAATAGAAAATGCTAGGTTCTGTCTGGTGGTATCGGTTACTAGATGGACAGGATATCGGAAATGGGTGGGAAGCATTTAGAATACAGTAAACGATGCAATATTAGAATATTTCGCCAGCTTTAGAAGAATAAATGGGGAAGGAGTGAAATGGATGTGCAATCCCTTATTAACCGAGGGATTCTTAAGAAAACGATGATGTGGAAGGAATAGTATTTGCTTCAGAATGATATCAGTTATGACAGTTTTAAGGAAGAAGTCAGAAAAGTTCCTACTATTTGTAGGAATACGAAGTGCGAGTAGAAAAACAAATTGACGCTGCAAGTTAAATAGAACCCAAAAATAATTTCTATCATTATACTGCAAGTAACAGAAAGAGTGAATGAGAAAGGAAAATACTTTTAGTTATTTTGAAGGTTATGCTGGTGATAGGAGCTGAAGAGATGGTTCGCCTGATGTCTGCCCATTTTGGTAAAAGCATTCAACCAGATGAATCATAAAGTGCAATGTTACCTCCACACTGGATAAAGAAAGCGAGATACTCGTATGTATGAGGCGAAGATACTAGAGCTGTTGTATAAACTAAATAAGAACTTGTCAACAGGGCTCATGGGCTATCAGGATAGATGCAAAGTTGTGTTCAGTTGAACTGCGTGTGGACTCTTATTTAGATATATAAATTGAGTCTCACTAAGCGACGTGTTGGACGTGTCCAACTCTCAACTCTCATTATATCTGGAGTGATAGTGAAGTTTACATGATGTTGTTAATTACAGAAATGGTTGACAGAGCAGTTCTACGTTTCAGTGATCAGCATGGGTTTACCATGTGAGTAAAACAGATTGTGTAAAGTAGATCAGGTCTGAGTAACTTGCTCACATATTATAATAATGTGACGGTTGAGTTAGTGAGGGTAATGGGAAAAGCATGAAACGTTTGGACCTTCTAAGGCTTTTTATAGAGTACAGCATGGAATACTCTTGCACAAATTGTAGAATGGGAAATTGTCTTATAAATTAATTATTTGATTCGATAAGTGGATGTCTGACCCACAAATATGAAGACGTGGTGTATAGGGATGTGAACCCTAATGAAGTAAGATTATCGCTGTGTATCCTAGTGAGCAGTCCTTAATCCATTGTTATTCAGTCTTTAGACTAACGATATTTAGAATGATTTGAGTCGCACATTTCTTTGTTGAAGATGTGTTGATGGACATGGTAATCAGAAATCAACTGATTGCAGCACTTGCAGAATAATGTGAATAAGTCTATACTGTGGAAATATGAAATAGATTTTCAGTGCATTATTGGTATATATAAAATGATGCACTCTGCTGTAAATAGACATTCAGTGCCTCATTCTATTGGCAGGATTATGATTGCGAATACTCACTAGGATAGCATCTTGGAGTTTCTGAGTTAGGAAGTAGCAGTTCAGGGACCACATAGAAAAGACTGTGTATAATAAAACTCGGAGAATAATTGCAACACTAACGAAAACATTAATCTTGTATGGATAAGGGAGTTATTTTGCCTATTCAGAAGGCTTCAATAAGACTCGACTCCTCTTGATGATTGTGCTCAAATATGTGCTCCTTATTTCCGACCTCGTGAATATACTTGAGATAGTGCAAAGGAGATATTAAAGATAATACCGGGAGTCAAGAATGCATAATATACAAACAGATTGAGAATTTTTGAACTCTAGAAAGTAGCGAACAGAAGAAAGGAGGGTGATATGACAGAGTCCATCAAACTTCTGAAAACGTCATATGCGATACCAGAAGATGGAAATATTTTCCAATTTATTAATGGGAAGATGAAAGGGAATCCATGGAAGTTGCGAATAAAACAAAGGTGTGAAAGCAAGATTTTTCTCAGTTCTGCGCGTTGTTTGAATGGATTACCGTTGGAGGTGATGGGCGCAGGTAGAGTATCCAGAGAAGGTATGACACCCTGGTGGATGATAGGCGCCTCCTTGGATGAGTTATCGACTTCTTGAAGGTCTACCTTAAACCTACTACTACTACCAATAATAATAATAATACTAATAATAATAATAATAACTTCCTAAACAGTTTATTATGTCTCAGAAAAATTACATACCTGTTATGTAAAATTTAAGCAATAATACTACATTTTCTTTCATGTAACTAAAGAACAGATTCTAATTAATATCCTTAAAATATGCAAAATGTGCAGCATAATTCATGAATTATTAGTAATGCTACTACTACAATAATAATTTTCTATTGTAGTTCACAGTTATTCAAAGAAATATGACTGCATGTTAAAGTTTACATGCAGTCTATGTCCAGAGTATGTACATGTTGTACATACTCTGCAGAGTATGTACAATATGTAAATTTAAGCATCATATTTTCTGTTTACTATAGCATATAGTAAATAATAATAACGAAACGGCTTATTCAGATCATTTACGCTGGATGCCATGTAAGATGCTACAGCGAAAATCAGCCACCACGAAGAAGTATGTACTAGAGAAAGTGCTAACCGACAATAATCAGTTTTAATTCTCTGAATGCTGAGAATAATTCTGGTCATGTTAATACAAGTTTCAATCACAATACCGGAGTACCACATAAAGATGATTAGAGAGAATATATCATCAACGGTATCGGTTAATTCAACAACCCGACTGTAACTTGACTCGATGAACGTAACATCATCCTGTGATACTCTTCGTTTGCGCAGATTCATCGAATGGATCCTTTCTTTGAAGACAGTGATGTAATGCTTTACTATCATAGCTGCGAAAACACGTGTAGGAAGAAATAACCAGCTGTAATAAGATGTAAAGTCACATTTATCACCATTCGGAAAGACCGCTTTGAAAGTAATGAATACAAACCACATTTCGATCCATAACATCGAGATGATTACGGAGACGTAGCAAGCGTGCGAGCAGATGACAACATAGATGGAGTTTCTTCAAGTGAGAACTTTGTCCGCAGAAGATTGGATCGCATCTTGAAAATAAGCTGAGCAGTGTTTTGAACCTTCTGTTTTCTGTTGAAAATGCAATGTGTGCATATGACGAGAATAGTACGAACTTCAATGGTAGTGAAAAAGTTCCACTGAGCATTTTCTAGCATTAATGCAATAAACAACGCTCCTGTGGTATAATAGGCTAGATATAGCAGCAGAAGCACAAAGAAAATAACATTTCTGATCGATTCATTTTAAAGATAGGAGTACCTGTTTTAAGATTTATATAATTTCCAGGTGAAATCAAACTGAAAAATAATAATTTCCAGCTGGTCCATGTATGAATTTCGTCTTTCGCTTCAGAAAATACATTGGCAGAGATATCAACCTGGATAACAGCATCACCTGTTCTTTGGAAAAGCACATCTGCTCTTGTACACCTCATAATGATTAATGAAAATTTTCGAATAATTCTCAGTCACTTCCGCTTGTCCATTAAACACGTCCATCCAAAGCCTTTATTGGTCAATACGCGTTTAATCTATATTATCTATATTGAACAACCAATCTGCTTTAAGTAGAGAATATTTTCAAGAACAATTTCAAGAAAGAATTAAGATCAAATCAAAAATATATTAAAAAATTCAAAAACATAAAAAAATGCTTTCATTAATCATTAGAAACAGTCAACCTAATCTACTGCCTTAAACCAGAAAACGGCAGAAAGCAACTTTTTTTCGACAATATTCCACAGCTAACAGACTATACTTTCATTAACCCCAAATCGTGTATCTCCGTCCTAAATGGAAAAATTAAAACTTAAATCTTAACTGAAAACTACTAAATTTAACTAAAATATAAAACTTAAACTTAAAAATATAATCTATCTTATAATTCCAATACTGTTAATATGCAAAAAATACTCAAAGACTTTATTTAATCTCTCTCCCGAGATAATTAAATCCATCTCCCTTATAAACAACCATCTCCAACTAATATCTTTCATCCAGTTAATAACGTGGCAATCTCATAACTATTTTTTTTTTGTCTTGATGTAATGATGAATCGAAACGGAATATTTTCAGCATTTCTTGTTAATTACTAATAATTAATTTTTGAATAAAAGCATTTTTGTTTTCTTATTAATCATTAGTTCTATCATTATTATTCAATGCTTTAAATGGCAATATTTAAAATTAATCTTTTTCTATCTTGAAAAATAAAAATACTTTTGTATTCCAGTTTTGAAATCCGTTTGGGTAATCAGTTAGAAGCGTTAAGCAGGGAAATCGTTATGCAATCAAACACAAGTATTTTAGTCAAGATTTACACTGTCATCAGTTAATCACAGGAATATATATTAAAAAAAATACATGTCATCATTTATTTGAAAGAATCTGCCTGCCTCTTAGAGAAAAACTCTCCTATGTTTCATTTGTACTGTGACTGCAATCTATTTCTTCAGTGTTTTGATTGCTCTTCCCGAAGTGTGTTAAAATAGGGAGAGATGGAATATACAAATGAATTCTTTACTAATTCATAGGTAAGGAAAATTTCGTCTAACTTAATATTTTGAAACAATTTTTCATTAGTACGCAGAAATTTCACAAAACAATTCATCATAACAGAATTAATCGAACAACAGTTAATCTAGAAATCAATTAATCAAAAGGAAATTCCTAGAAAAAAGATTATTCTATCGACAATTCATCGAAAATGCAATATATTTTAAAAACTATTTCAGAAATTATCAAAGGTGCTGAGCGAGCGCAGAGGGGATTATCTGATATTCTGGTAGGTAGTGTGTGTGTTGAATTAGAGCCTTACGTACAGTAAATACACCCTACGTATTCTTCTACTTTCTGAAAGAGGAAGCGAACTACACTCGCGTATCTTTAAATCATCTAGTAAGAGAACTTCACAGTTTCGGAAAGATTATTATGTTTCATTCACAGAATTTCAGTCAGAATTGTCATTTTCACTTTGTGCTTTAAAGCAAGAGATTAATGTAAGTGAATTAGACAAGGAATGCTTACGTCAGAGAGAGAATCAAAAACTGATTCTGAGGACCAAAAACTGATTCAATATGCATAATGGTTGATAGTGAAGACGTAAAACGCTAAGGTTGATATTTGAGGTTCAGAGAGAAACAGGTCAGGTCTGTAAATGAAGTCTATAAATTACGATATCTATCATTTATATTTATGTTGAGAGTGTTGGCACAGTGGATGTGGAAATGAGTTTTGGTCATTTTATTCGTGTTTTCCATTGTCTCATTTAATGTTCTCAAGAGGTAATTTAACCGAATTAATAATATTACTGTTTTTTGTTGTGGTTGTGTATTATTTATTTTGCTGAAAATTTCAGATACAGAGATTGTTATCGAATAATTTATTAATTTGTTTTGTTCTTTGTCTAATATTTCATGCTGAATTTTTTTCTGACTAGTGAGCTTTTCGAATTAAGTGTAAAATAATTGATTTGAATTCGAAACCTCGTTTTGATATCAATTTTGTGACATTCCCTTTTAGTGAAACGAAACAATCTCACTCAAGAAAAAAAAACTCAATATACCTTTCCTATCTATAAACGATAAAAATCAATACTGATATTCTTGAAAACAGTAAATTGACGATCCGTCTTACTTTAAAAAATAAACACTTTCTATAATCCCTTCATTTTTTCCTTTTTTTTCATCAGAATATCAAAACATTTTTATTTTTTGTTCGGAAAGGAACGTCATGTTTTAAACTCACTATTCAAAATTTAATACTTGCAACTGCAATGAAACGCCGATGTAAACTTTGCTGCTTACAAATTCGTTCGTTTTTCATAGAACAGGTTGAGATGAAATATGAACGGTTCGCTAATGAAATACCTTTTAAATTATCTCACGCAAATGTGAGATCAGATGGAACATTTGAAAAAGATCAAGTGAAAATCTTCCATAAACGTATTGCAAATTATCGAAGGCAGCATCACTTGTTCATTTCAAAACATTTTTTTTTCTTCATCTCTTTCCGCAGGTAGAACATTTCCAGAATCATCTTCCTCTGTTGTTCTCGCAATGCGTACAAGAAAATCACCAGTAATTGAGTTAAACGTTCTCATATTACGTTTGCCATGGAGATTGAAAAAGACAACAAGTCATCCTTTTTAGACATCCTCCTCATCCGCTCACCTTCAGGTATTCTAACAACAACAGTTTACAGAAAATCAACTTTTACTGGACGTTACATTCTGAAACAATCTGCCAATCATCCTTATCAAAAAACAGGAATCATGAAACGTTTAAATAGACGAGCTAGAACTAATTGCTCAACTCCCCCATGAATTACAGGAAGAACTTTCAACTATCAAACATCACATAAAATTAAATGGCTTCTCCGAAAAAAACTACACAACATCTGTTCGATTCCTACAATCCAATCCAGAACAACAAAGAATCAATACGTCGAGTTCCAATTCCATATATTTCCGGGATTTCAGAACCAATTTCAAGAATTCTGAAGAAACATGAATTAACAGCCACTTATATCCCTATTTACAAAATATCCACCTATTTCCCCTCTTCTAAAGATAAACGCTCAACTATGTCTCTGCCTGGTGCATATCAAGTTCCTTGTAACTGCAGTCTGTCGTACTTTGGACAAACAAGAGGCTCTTTAGAAAAAAGAATACAAGAACATCAATCATACATTCTTCACAACAAATCCGATAGGTCTGGATTGGCACAGCACTGGACAGGGACAAGCCACAACATTCTCTGGTCCAAGACTCGCCCTCTACACAGATGTCGCTATAAATTCGAACGCCTATTCAAAGAGAGTGCTGAGGCCTTACTTCAACGCCCTAACTTGAACCGAAATAACTGTATATCTTGTCAAAAATATGAGAAAGTTTAATCCGGATAACACACTAATTTTTTATTTTTATTTTAATTGAGACCCTTAATCCTTACATTAGTCTAATGTTATCTTTAATTGAATTTATAAATTAAGATTGTTAAATGAAATTGTGAATTAATACCTATAATTTATTCATCACTCTGATGAAATTAACCTCTCTTTAATGCTTAGCAATATAACATCGCGCAACTCGTTCTACTTTTGAATGATCAATTGTTTGAATTCCACCTTGTAAAAACTGTTCCTATCAAGCCACTGAGGATAGTCTGTAGACTTAAATATTTGGCAAACATTGAAATATTCTTGTGTTAATGTGTTTACAATTCTTAATTTAATTTCACAAGTGTCTCAAGAATAGAATCTGCAGTTATATTCTTCCTGTCTGGAAAATGTAAGATTAACTTCACGTCAAGTCTGGAAATTGCATAAAATACATTAAATGAATACATATCGAACAATCGTTTCAAGAGCAATATATAACTTATGATATGTACTTTTCGCACTCGCTTAAGATTAGTTTATAATTCATTTTCTGCTGTGACCACGGAATGCATCGACGTGAATAAGTATCAATGTGTGCATCCTAACATAGATACTTTTCAGGAGCATGAAATCTGTAGAAGTATCAAAAGATTTTGATACTTCTACAGATTTCATGTATAACAGTATACTTTGTACACGGCAATCCTATGGCTGTGTCCGCTACTTCATTTCACTCATCTTTCTATTGATATTTGCAGATTCAAAATGAGTTTGATTACATTACGTTCATTACATTCATTGCGCAACTTTCAAATTTCCTTTTCTTAATCTTAAGGATTCGTCCACACTTTACATTTACATGGTATTGAGTGTAAAGCATAACATCGCATCGTTCTGTTCCGCATAATGGCTATTAGTTTGCAAAGAGTGATGTAATTTCTTGTTACATTTTTGTTATCGAACTAATTGAAGTTTTGATGGTGCGTTTTCCTCGGTCTTTACTTGCAGTCCATTTTAGAATACCTTCACGCTTTTAAACATCGCTAGCGATAGTGTCATCCTGCAAGAAAATTAAAATGTGAAATAATGTCTCATTTGTATATAATTAGAATAAATATTCTTTGTGGTGTCCTGAAAATTTTCATGCTTCGTGTTCTCTTCAAGAGATACTGATTAGCTAATTCCCAGCAAATCCATAGCAGATGATAATGATGAGTGCAGTGTGAGAGAAGAATACGAAGTCTACTACAAAGTCACTAGGAAGTTGTCCTATTCATCTAATTCACCTAAAGTCCAATGCATTCAATTGCAATAATGATTTGGATGTCAGACGATAAAGAAAAAATCACTAGCTTAGCAAAACATATATTGACAAATGATGAAATAAAGTGATGTGAAAACGAGAATATTTTTTTATTGGGGTATGAGGAAACTTTGAATGAGTGATGGTGTTTGAAATGCTTGTATGCATCCAAGAATCTTGTTTATGTTTTCGCGAGGGAGTCAGTAGTAGCGTGGTCAGTTTTGGGGAGTCAGTTTTGATGTAAATAACATCAAAATAATAAAGTATTACTGAAGTAAATGTTTCGTAATCAACATAATCAATACGTTTTGAAGAAATTTATTTAAGACATTAAATGTATTTCTTCTCTTTACGAAGTTTCCTGAATGCATAACCACTTAAAAACTTCTCTTATATTGTAGTTGGCTTGATTTTAGTGAGGAAAAAACAGGAGCAATCCCGGAGGAAAACCTCACAGTTCGAATCTGCTCAGTTAAATAGTATTTAGTGAAGAAATCAGGCATAACAGTAAGACACCCTCATTAATGATAATATCGGAACACAACAATGCACTCTTGTATATTAAATACTAACTGGATTCCTAGTAATATTTTCCTGATTTCAGCATTAAATGGCGATCACATATTATTAATTCTAAAGATAATTACATCTAAGCCAGCATGGCTGCACCCTTCACTCTCTTCCACTTCCTCCAACCCTTGATGCGCATGCTCTTTAAAATTACGTGAATTCGAAATTTTTAATACACCGTTTCAATACACCGACCTCCACCTCCTAACTGTCAAAGTAACTACAACGTTGTTACACAACTTTGTAGTAACTACAACATCTCTTTTTGGCCCATTAGCTAGATATTTTGAACTCCACAGATCTTACAAGGATATTACTGATATAATCATTCTATCATAAAACACGCCATTAATATTAGAGCGGGTTATACCTTCAAGTATTCCCGGAGCAAACATTAAATATATAGCACAAGTAATTGAAAAACAGATGGTGTGAAATGAATTTGATTTTAAGAGTAATTAAAGCGGCTGCCTACAGTCTGGTCTCAGGAGTTTAGACAAAATATTAATTGGTATGAGACCTACCACAGAGAGTCAAACTAAATTATAATAGGAGCAATGATGAGAATCTCTGTGTAAGCGGAATCTTCAACATCATGGAAATGATTAGGAGAATAAAAGATAATTTGTGTTCGTTCGTTTCGGAGCTATCAAGCATATGAAACGATGTCTGCATAAGAAAGGCAATATATAAGAACAGACGTAAGTTTTGCAACTGTCACGTTGTATACTGAAATGAGTATACAAAATGCATGCAGGTAACATATTATGTCCGTACACGAATGCTAGAAGTTGAGAAGTTCAACAAATAAACGGGTGGAGTTTGCTGCCACGATGAAAACGTTGGGACATGAGGTTGTAGTCATTATTGAGAACTGTTTATCAGAGAAAGAGGTACTAACTGGTATCGAGAGTAAAGGGTAGAATAATTTTAGGAAGGGCAGAAGAGGAGGGAGTATGCTGTTCAAGTGGGTGACTTGAATCCAATTAGATTGGAGACCTGTGAGTGCAATACTAGTAACAATTTCCCATGTGATAGTGATCTTTGAATCAATCTTATGTGAGAGTTAGTCTAACAAGATCAAATATATGGCAAGGTGTTGTTACAGATCCAGATCGATCTGTATCGTTTGTTAGTGACGAAGAAATGCCTTTCGAAATAAAGATGTTGGGTGCGATAAGAGTATAATAATGGGTAACTTAAATTATCTGAACTTTGATTGGTTACAATGAAATCTCATAATAAGAATGAAACTGAGTTTATTGGGCTTGCGCGACAACTTTCTCAAACACAATGTGACACACGGAACTCGAGGTCAAAGTGTTAGATACCGATTAGAGTGTCAGAGGTGGTTTCAATGAAAAACGTGACGGTTCTACCTTCAGTTAGTGGCAGTAATCACTGAGAGTAGGCTAATTCCTAATCTCCTCCAATTCTTACATCTACTGAGATCTCCTTCCTTAGGAATTATAACTATCATTGCTTCTTTTCACTCTTTAGGTATATTTCCGGTCTCTACCAACATTGCTAAAGATCATTTGGGGTTTATCAGCAGCAGCAGTTTCGTAAGTGGTCTTAAGCATATCTTAAGCTATATTATCATTGGCCGAAGTCTTCCCATTTCTCATTTCTATGTTACGTTCGTTATTTCGTTTGTAGATATAGGTTCCGATTTCATATTTAAAATTAAAATGCTTACAGGAGGGGTTCTGCCATTATTTAAATTCTAATTATGCCAGTTATATTGTTTGCAACGTTTAAAAGTTTTTCCAAGTGTTTATTCCATCTTTTTTTTTATGTTGATCCCATACACAGGAGGTTGGTTGGTCAACCTATAGTACATTAGTACCGTGTAAGGGTGACTACTGACAATGCCACCCCTTCAATTAGCAGCAAATCATCTTTCTATCTTATAACCTTTATTTGCTTCTTTTCTTCAGAGCATATTTTCCTGGTCATCTCATCCAATTTTCCAATGTGCCGATGTTGCAGCCTTTTGTACTTTTTCTGCTAAACTCTCCATAATTCCGTTTATTCTCTTGGACATATTTTAACTAACATGTATTTTTCTCTAGAATTGCAAAAATGAATTTCTTTAGCTCTCTTGGATTTAACACTTTCAAACATCAATTTTTCTTTGTCTCTTTCTTCTATGAACATCCAGTCTTATCTGATAACGAATCGTTGTTTGTTTCCCCGTCGTAGCACCCAAACAGTTTCTTGCGCCTTCATTAAAATTTTCTCCATTGCATTTCATCCATTGGGATTTCTACTTTATCACCTTCTAGCTTCTCATTTTCTAATGAAATCGATTTTGTATCATAATAGAAAGGATTTTCTTAATTTCGTTCATTTTTAATTTAGACATGTCATATTTTTCCTTTCCTTTATCATTTGCCATTCTAATTTCTAATTATTTTATCGCATGCACTTTTAATTTAATTTTGGCTGTTACTAAGTAATGATCAAATACCTCATCAGCTTTTCGCTTTATTTTCAATTCTGAGAGTGAACCTCTGAAATTACCCAAGATCCGTCATATTTGTTAGTGCACATACTTGTATTATGTACAATTTAATACATCTACAATATAATCTAGCCGTTATTATCCACTATCACTTATGGTCTTCCAATTTATCAAAGTGCCAGATTTCTTTCAGGTCTTTCATCTGATCCTGAATGCAATTTTTGATGTCCATCTGAAGTTCTCACTCTTCCTACGGTTCATCTCACTTCACTTATTCCTGAAATATTTTTTCCATATGTTCCCATTTCGTTTATAACATTTCGTGCCTTTCCAAGTTGAAACATAGTTCTAACATTCCATTTTGCAATTAAAGTTTAGGTGAAAGTGGTGACCTCATATTTTCCAAAGGTTCTTGTAATTTTTGCCTTTGAACTTCATCCATGCATTATCCTCTTGTCAATTTAAATAGCAGTCATCAGAAATCCTGCAGGCCAATACATCTGACACGTGGTATGGGCTCTATTGGTTTCCACAATCAGGGCTTTTTTTCTGGAAAGGGTGATTGGCCTTCCGCGGAACCTTCTACTTTATCCGGACTGGGGATTTGCAGGATAGATATCCTTCCCACTATAAGGTGGACTTCCACTTCACATTCACCAGTCAGATAGATGGTAGCCTAAAATCAGATGATGGACGCCATCTCCATTCCTTACAGACATTCACAAACACTGGAGAACAATGTTTGCGAATTTTCACAAACACTTCTATTAATAATAATTAATGGAAGAAACGTCAACAACAGAAAACACGGTTTGAATGTATTATTTTTATTATTATTCAGCAATGAATCAATGTGTACGTGCGTGCTTCTCAATCTACTGCAGCAGAGTAATAAATATGATATCTATCAATTGTCAATCTATTTCCAACATAACAAGTACACAATAACTAGCCAGTTACAATCTCAAATAAATTTTTAAAACAAGTTTCGAAGTTGCAAGTTGTTCATTATACCTTATCAGGGTACAATATAAAACAATACAATATAAAACATGCATCATTCATTAAAATTACAACGCTGTGCAAAAAATACGTAATTTCATTTCATTTCATAAAAGCCTTTCTCAGATCATTCACACGAGAAGCAGTTATGATGCTGAGATAAAACTCAACCACCATGTACTCATGCGCATTACAGAGGAGATAAATTCCCAGTAGCTCGTTTTAATTTCGTTCATGTAAAGAATTGCTCTAGTCACACTAAAACACGTTTCAAGTACGCTGCTCCCATACCGTGGTAAAAGCATAAATGGAAACGCATCCCCAACAGCCTCAGTGAGTTGTTGAATACGAAGGTAACCACATCGGAGGAGAGCGACATCATCATCCGATGATTGATGTGGTTGAAAAAAATGCAAACATTTGATGTTGGCTACGAAAGCCTCAGTTTGATGCTTCACAATCATCACAATTAGTATATATAGTGTGGGTAGGAATACATTAGTTTCCCCATCAATGATATAAAATATCAGGAGATTAACGGAGATAATCTTTTCCATCAATGCTAAAGAAAATAACATGCATTCCAAGTATTTAAACATCGAGATGAATAAGATGATAAACACATCCATACGCAAATTACAACGAAACAGTTTTTCGTTTTAATTTTAGTTTTCCCGCTATTGAGTCAATTCTTTGAATGGCACACTGACCAACGTTTTGAAGGATTCATCTTCTTCGTCTTTTTTTTTTTGTGTAGAAAATGGGAAGTATCTAAAACAGAATAACTCGTAAGTCAAAGTGGATCATGTGCATATCCTAGTGTTCAGAATAGAAATGCAAGGTTATCTTCCTCACGATGCGAAAACCAAAATATGCCATACACGGAATGAAGAAAAATACCATAAAATTATCTTGGTTTATATTTGAGTTCAAGTTTACGAAATTGCCAGAAAGAAACAGTCCCATTGATAATATTTGCAAATGGTGTATTTGCGTATATCTTCCATGGCACTGACAGCGTCAGAGGATCTACAAATTGTTTCGTCGCCTACTCTCAAAAAAGCGTGTTGACGTCTGCTTTGGACTGTATAGTGACGACATGTATCGAGGCACTTGCCGTAACTGCACCTCACTGATAAATGTTCAGAGATTTGTTTCTTAAATATGAATATGAATCAATATTATACTCGTATAATCATCCTCAGTATTAATCAGCAAAGTATTTTTAAACGAAATACTTTTCCAATTTTAAAATGTTTACAAAGGGCGGTTTAACTCAAAGATGTCCTTTTGTGGTTGCATTGCTCTCTCAAGTTAGATGGTAGAACGAAAGTTAATGAAGTGAGATGATTGACACATCACACAATACTTGCGTGTTATAGCCGTTTCACATATGCAGAACTGACTTCTTGGAAACCTCATCTGCATATGAGGACACATAATCTACTGTTTTGTATTTCTGACGCTCAAACTAAAAACCAATGAAAAAAAAATTATTTCAGAAACGTTCAAAGTATGGATGTTGTTTGCACATAATGAAATGCTGCCATACTTTAAATACGCGATTCGTAGAGCTAGGAGATAAATGAACAATGATGTATTTTTTCATTAAATTTTCATAAAAGTAACACATACGTACAACACGTCCATTAGTACCATCTCTCTATATTGCAGCATCCCAAAAGTCTATTACCAAAAATTTCTGTTTTTTAAATTTTCCTACTTTCCTTTAGAGCTAATAAATATAACCTCTTCTTATTAAGTGGAGCACATAAAAGTAAAAATGTACTTATCTCATTCTTTGCCACTGAATATTAATACATTGTGAAAAAGAAATAATTTCCGTCCCTTACGTGTTAGCAATATTTAATTCATTCTCCTTTTCTAATTTTGCATTTAAGTTTTTTCTAGGTGTTGTACGACACTAATTTTTTATCAAAGAACGAGGATATATTCGACCTATTTTTATTTTATTTATTTGTTTTCTAATAGTTTATTTTTCTTTCTTTCTTTCTTTCTTTCTTTCTTTTTTACAAAAGGAATGATCTTTCCAAAATGGTATAGTGACCTAATATTTTCCCTATTCAAATGACGGTTATCTTCTTCATGGTTTTATCAAGAACTCGTGGAGTATACTTCCATCTGTTATTCAACCATTCATATAATGTTATAGACAATAAAATGCAAATATATTGGCTAAACTTTCTAAAAGAGTTTTTATTGATTTTTGTAAATGCGAAATCTTTAATGTTCAGAGACTTTCAAACGTCATGCAAAAAGTGTCCTAGTTTTCTTTAAAATATCCAGACAAATGAATCACTTGTCGATTTTTCGATATATTCTGACAGTAGATAATGTAAAAATGAGAAAATATTGAGATATAAACATAAACGTGTAGTTACTATATTTGTCCAATTGTTCGATCCATAATCAACTGTCTAATTCTACGAGAGTAGAAAAAATGTATTACATATATCAGATGTTACAAGAACTTCAATATAATTAGTACATATAGAGTGACCAAAAAAATAAATAAGCATTGTGTTAACTAAAGTAAAACTTTCTAACAATGCTAGTTGTCGCCGTTACATTCAGTGCCAAAACATGTGTCATATTCTAGTTCTGCGGATGTTAGATTTTTCGATAAATGCAGACCTAACTATTGTAGAGAAAACGTTTGTTCTGGCGATGGATAAATATAAAAGAAAAATTCCAAAAGGTGAAATTCCAGTCCAAGTAGAAGCAGAAAATATCTTAGATCTCGTCCAAGTATTATCATGATAATTAACATTAGCCGGAATTATTACTGTCAACAAGGGTTTCATGCTCAGCATTGTCGGTGTTATTTTCACTTAGGCTCCTAGGCCCCTCCCCTTGGGATGTAACAGTAGAGTTGGATAAAGGAAATCGTTACTCTGTGACACAGCTGGAATTTGCAAAAGCATTTGACAGGATTCCACATGGAACTCTGTTGCATAAATTAGAGCAAATGGGTATGGATCCGAAGTAGGTGATTTGATTTAGAGGGTGGCTGATGGATAGATACCAAAGATTGGTTTTTGGAGGAGCTGAGTCCATGGGGAGGGGGTGACTAATGGTGTACCTCAGGGCTCGGCACTTGGTCCTCTGTTGTATAATTTGTACAGTAATGATATTGGAATTAATTTGAAAGGAAATATCCACTTGTTTGCTGATGATGAAAAATTGGGAAGAGCGATAGTCAATTCAAATGATGTAGATATCTCGCAGGATGACTTAAATAGACTGACGGCATGAACTGAGGTAAATGGCTGCCAGTTTAACGTGGCTAAGTGTAAAGTGATGCACTTCCGGAGGATGAGATCACATGCTGTTTACTATATTAATGGAAATTAAGTGCAAGAAGTTTATGAGGCAAAGGACTTGGGAATTATTCTGGAAAGAGAACTTAAGTTTAGAGAGCATACTGCAAAGGTTGCCAAGTTTTGGGAATGTAAAAGGCAAATGGATACTAGATCTAATTATTTCAGCCGAATGTTTGTAGAAACTATGAAAGTTTCGTGATCTGAGAGCTCACGAGAAATATTTCGCATTGAATTTCATCGCCAATTTAAAATCCTTCAGTTTCCGATTTCTCCAGTTTCTAGATCTACCTTCCCACCATTTTGACATGCGAATGTTCAACACACTGTTTGTTATTAAGAAAATAGGAAGCCTTATAAGCCTTATATAAGCTGTCATACTCATCTGACGCCTCTACCCAATGACATAGAAGCAAGCCTTTATCCAACCTGTCTCTGAATCATCCAACAAATTGGCCTCCTTCCTATTGTCTTCAACTCAATACTCTAAAATGATGGAGAAGAGTACTGAGGTAATAACAATAGGGAGAAGGCTAGTTTGTTGGACGATTTTTATGAGTACTTTTATGGCCTCTGCTTTACCAAACTGGCCACCGGTATTTTTCCGTGTTCCTCGAATCATATAAGAACACACGCAGCTATCCTCAACATCCGTACGCAGTTCAACTCTAAGCCTAAGGAACTATCTTATCTACTTCTTTCATTTCATCTTCCTCTGTTCTTTGGACCAGGCTTACTCAATCCTGTTTCCCCTCCCCCAGCTTTTCAAGAAATGTTATTAACACACTCCTTCTTTCTCCTTAATCTCTTGCATAAACACGGACTATTGAATGAAATTTATTATTAAATAAAATAAAAAATAAACAAATTAAATGAGGTATTTAATAAATAAAAATTAAATAAATTTTTTATTTGTCCTTATCTCATTTCTAGCGTTCACAGTATAAGACCACCTCGCCCTTGAACAAAACAACGAAATTAAGGATTACAAAATTCCTATTATGACAAAAAAAATAATATATTATTAATTTTACATATATGATTATTATGTAAGTGAAAAATTTATTTTTTTAAATTAAAAACAATTTATTAGTCCCAGTGAACAATCGAATGAAATCGTGACATTGTCTGAATGATTATTAGTTCACTACTTTTTATAAACCAAGAGGGCGTGCTCAGGTATCTCTGATAACTGTTACTTTCTGTTTATGCAGTGTCAGTCAGGTATGACTTCTCTCTCTCTCTCTCGCTGTCTCTCTCTCCCCCCCTAGAATTACTTTCATTTTTTAAAGGAAGCATACACGGAACAATTAGAGATGATAATCTTTCCAGTTGGTAGGTAGGTAATACCTGCAATGAAAGGTGCACCAAGTTAAATATTGTATATGTGGGGTAAAGGAATTCCCACATATGTACGATAGTTGGAAAATCTATGGTGCAGTGGCCTGTGCTCGATACCTAATTCTACTTGCAATTTGGTTTCATGTTTGGAATTACTGCATGGTCTGTAAGAATTCCAATGTTGCATCAGAAGAGTAAAAAAGCGGAATATATTAACAAATATAAATACCCGCCTATCGATATTCAGTTCACTCATTACATGATTTTTTCAGTAACAAGAAACATTCTGTCGGGATGTTAACCAAAATGTGTTTATGCTGCATTGCTCATATATTAATGTTAGCCAAAATGCGTACTGTAAACTGTAATCGCGTGCGAGCTGAATATAATCCTAATCTTTATTTTCGGCCATGCATTCCTTCTAATAGAACGATTAACGAGTTTAGCAACCAACAAGGATCCTCATATTATATTCTTCCTAAGTTGTATCCGAATCATCAGAAGCGACTATGATGGACGTATGTCGAAAATTTTACAAACAATTAAACCTTCCATCAACCTCATGCACTCTTGATGAGATTCTTCCTGTTGAGCGTTCCGTACGAGGGACAATGGAATGTCCCTCGGACGGAACGCTCAACAGGAAGATGGATTTCAATCCTAAAGATGGATTTCAATCCTAACAGAATTCCACGGTTGTTATTTACAACCAAATGCTCTTGTCGCCAGCCAAAATGTACTTCAGTGAACAGTGGACTGCAAGAAAGGTGTGAGCAAGTGGTCTATGATATGCCGGTAATGTGGTGGACTGGCTGCTTAGGTACCACTCATGTGTATCGTCAGAGATTTCAAAGAATCGTGACCGCTGTGTGAAAACATTTTTCCGAGAGCCTCGTGGTAAACCAGTAATAACTATAACTCTACCGCTAAGAGATTAAGTGGCAACGTTTAACGGAACTGTGTAAAATGAAGTCCACTTAAAAGATGTAAAAGATATATTTTCCGTAGTTTATTTATTTCATTTTGCCTTCGTTTTTATAAAGATTAAATTATGTGAAAGACTGTGATATTTTTATTTATTTATACTTGTAAAACGAATTCGTTTGTTGTGTATGATGAAACTGTATGATACCAAAAAATGTATTATAATGTCTTGGCTGAATAGAATATTTTCATTGTGAGACAATTTAGAATTCAATTCTACAAATTAAAATTCTAGCGGAGGAAAGAATTAGCTGCTTTCGAATAATGTATTTTTAAATTTCATGCAATTTTTTTTAACGAGACCTCATCTGAGTTAAATGTGTCTGTATTTGAAACTTCGGTAATGTGCGTATAATGGATATATTAGTGGAAATTGTGCATAAACTGACGGTGTTAGCATATCCGCCTTCAAAGCGACAAGCTGCAGGCTCGAAAACCATTGGAAGTGGGTGTTTGTGATTATATTTAGATGGGAGATGACTGAATGAAAAAGTTTCAAGTTTGGTATCTAGAAGGGGATCGGCTGTTTTTTTTTTTATTAATAAAAAAAATAGAATTCCTTAGCCAATCCATGGTACTACCACTTTTCGTGGGTGGTAGTCACGTGAATAAAAAATAACACCATTCACAAAGTAAGTTTTCAAACTTTATCTATGAAATGTGTTTTATTTTATGACTGAAAATAATACTTAAATAAATCCTTTATTTTCATTACTTATATTATAAATGTGCAAAATTTGAATCTTCATTTTTTTTCTCCAAAATCAGATTTCTTTACTATTAATAGTATATATATTAATAGTGTATATATATATATATATATATATATATATATATATATATATATATATATATATATATATATATATATATATATATATATATATATATATATATATATATATATATATATATATATATAAACAGCTGAAGAGACCTGGCAGTTGGTGTCAATCTTAGTCTGTAGGAGAGAAAAGAGAACATAAAAAAAAAGAGCAAGAAATTTTCAATTCCCCCAGCCTTATCTTTTCCGTTACATCCCCTTTTATTTCATTTACGTCCCTTTTTTCTATTCTTCACATTAACAGTCTACTAACATTGACTCATTCCCATAGAAAGATCCTTCTGCGATTTCAAAGAAGTTGCTATATTTTTTTAATATATAAATACTATTTCGAAACAATGGAAATTACTGTAGTAATTTGCACTTCCATAAAGCTGTAAGAACATGCACAGTGATTTGCACGGGAACAACGATATTGTATTTTCCTGATTGTATTGTTTATAATTCCCTGCTTAGAGTTTTAAACTGATCAAATTTTATTCTTTTTAAACTGACTTTTATATTATATATGTTACTGTACGAGGTCAGTCTAAAAACATTTTCACACCGCTCTTATAGATGGCAACACTATCACCATGATTGTTTTCTTAGTTTCCACATCTGTCATATGCATCCATGTGAAATTGCAAGTCATTCTATCAAGTAGGTTCTTTTATACAGCTGTCTGAGGCAAAAGTGTTGTCCATGGAAATGGACAAAATTCAGTATCGTGCAGTTATAAAATTCTTTGTAAAAGAAGGTTTAACGACAAAAGAAATTAATTCGAAGTCAATAAAATTTTATGGGCTCTCTTCTCATTCGTTTTAAACAATTAAGAAATGGGCTGCCGAGTTTAAACGTGGCCGTACCAGCCTTGAAAATTATCCAAGTTAAGTACGCCCAAAACGTGTAAGAACTCCAGAAATCATTCACCCAGTGCACGATATGGTATTGGATGACCGGCGAGGCAAAGTGCGTGAAATTGCTGAAACTATAGGCATTTCAAAAGAGCGTGCAGGATATATTTTGCATGAAGAATTGCAAATAAAAAAGCTTTGTGCAAGATGGATGCCGTGCTTGCTCACATCTGATCAAAAACGCACTCGCATGAAAATCTCTAAATAGTGCTTGGAGCCTTTTAACAAGAATAAAACTGATTTTCTGGATGAGACATGAATTCCCAAGTACACACCAAAATCCAAACAACAGTCAAAACACCAAACAGAAGCCGGTTGTTCAGAGCCAAAGAAGACAAAGTCGGTTCCATCAGCAGGAAAGATCATAGCATCGCTGTTTTGGGATCTTGAAAAGGGTAAAACAATAACCGGGGAATATTATTCCGATCTTTTAACCAGACTAGACGAAAAACTTTGAGAGAAAACACTCTGTTTGTTGAAGAAAAAAATCATCTTTCATCAGGACAATCCACCTGCTCACAAAGGTGTTTTGGCAATGGGAAAATTTAGGGATCTGCACTCTGAATTGTTGGAACATCCATTCTGTTCCCCAGATTTGGCTCCCTCTGACTTCTATCTCTTCCCAAAAGTAAAACTCTTCCTCGCTGGTCAGCGTTTTTCTTCGAATCAAGAGGTGATTGCAGTTGGAGATCTTACTGAGAATCACTACAGGGATGGGATAATTGCGCTGGAGCATCGCTGGAATAAATGTATTAGTCTTAAGGGAGATTATTTTAAAGTATAGGTAAGATTTAAGACCTTCCGAGAAAGGTAAATCTATGTACCGGTGGAAGATATGGAACAGCAAATTACCGATGCGATAAATGTGGTGGCAAACATACAACGACTAAAAGCCAAAAACTACGCACACAACCATAATTCCAGCCTATTCATATCATCCTGCAATTGCTGCATATAAGTAGCACAACTGGTTACCATACTCATCTTTGCATCATTTGACTCGCGACATCCAGCAAATAGCTGTATGTCGCGAGTCAAATTCTTCTCAGTGTATAGATCGAATAACAATGGAACAAGGACTGATCCTTGAGGCTCACTACTGGTTACCTTGGATTTTGCAAATTCACACTCCTATTCCTATGAATGAAAGCAGCCTGTAATTTCCCCACTATTTGGTGAAAGCCCCTCACATTACAGGTGGATTGGTTCTAATTCTAGTATGGTGACCCACTCCATCTTGAGAGAGTATACATATTTGTTGGGATAAATGTATGAAGGTGGAAGATAATCACAAACATCCTTTCCATGATCAGGATTTGAACCATCAATTTCTTGGCTGGAGTGCGGATAAATTAACCAGTCGTCCAACCAGTCTTGCACCCCGATATATATACAACATTTGAAACCTATCAATCAGCCATTCTCTTATCAGTTCCAATAGTTTATTATCCAATAAAATTATTTAAATTAAGGGGATATTAAATCCCACATTGTTTTAAAACCGAATAAGAAACTCAAAGATTGGAATCAGAGAGTTTCATGCCGAATATAGTAAACTATAAAAGTATTGGCGACCACTAGCATGAACCAAATGCAAGTGATCCTAGTACGTGGTACAATACCGGGCAACTCGTAGCAAAGGTGGTCAAGTTCTGATCGCTATTCTTAGGTATTTTCCATAATGTAAAAACACATTTCCTAGGAAATGTATGCTGTTATTACATTATGGTGGAAGGTCACTACCCAGACCGTTTTCAGCCGTTATTATTGAGGCTCCAGCAGTGAGTAGCTAGACCAAATTAATACCAAAGGGTATAGCGAAAAGAACTTATATGCTCTTATAAACTTATATTTAAGCAAATCCAATACTATATTATCCAATTTATGCAAATCTACATACTGTATTCTGTCAAAAGCCTCTGCAAAATCCAAAAGTGTCATGCGGTATCCGTTCTCCTTGTCTAACTCAGTGGTAACATTGTTATACAATGTTGGAAGTTGCTAAAACATGACCTTCCCCTAGTAAACCCATGCTCTTCATTGCAAAGTATAGATTCTCTGTAAAACCATTTTTGAATGTAAGCCCTGACCTACTTTTCGAAATCTTCACCATCGCTCCAGAGATACTGATTAGTCGATAGTTGAATACATCGATCTTTGTACCACCCTTGTGCAATGGGATTACCATACATTCTTTCCACTCCTGCGAAATCTTCCCTGTCTCGAGACTCAAATAATAGCCTGTTCAAACGACTTCCCAGTTCAGCAGAAGTCATTATCAGCACTGATGCTTTTCTAGCATCGGTACTCATATCTCCTCAATCCATATTGCAGAATTCTTATTCAGTTTGTGCAGCAGATCTGGTACTTCATATAAGTTTCTTCATGCGGTGAGGATACAGAGTTGACTTCAATGTTGCATACAGCAGGTTGATATCTTTTAGCAAATTGCCTGCTCATTAGTTGAATAATGACATTTGCATCAGTCACCCGCATACCATGTGCATTCAGTAGAACTATGCTTTCAATTTCATTCTTTCTTTTAATGACAGTATATCAGTAGAATTCTTGTGGGTAATAGTTTAGCATGCAAAGATAGTTTCTTTTCATACTCAGACTTTGCGTTCGGTAAAATAGTTGTGACTTTACTGGTCTGCTACTTATAATAGTAATATTAATAATATGGATAGAATCTCAATTGTTCTGTATAGTCATGTTATTGCTTAAATGATATGTTGTTTTGACTGTTATATCAATTATTTGATTAAAATAATAATAATAATACTTTTTATAGTAATAGTAACTTATTCATTTGCTAAAATATTTACACATACAATAGACATCTTGAGTGACATTGCAACTTATAATTTTAGAGAATTCAGCTCTAAGTGCTTTATTTTCTAATTGATTTCAACTAAACTTTACAATAGTATTTTTTGCATCTATATTATGTGTTTTAAACAAATGTTCTTCTAATGTTAACAATGAAGATTATTCAGAATTTTTTTATAATAATTTTTTTTCTTTATATAATTTTTTAATTATAAGAATATTTTATTACATTATTTTTTCATGTTACATAAGAGTATTATATTAATGATATTATCACATAATAATCAGTATCTTCTTTACTGTTGTATACTTTACTAAGTGTTTTATTACATAATCTGCTGCTTTGGTTATAAGGATTACGTGTGGTTGAGTGAGGCGAGTTAATCCCACCTACTTCGAAGCTTGGGTTAGCTTTTGTGAAGAGAGAGGGATTTAGGCTTCCTATTTATGTTGTGGCTACTGTTTATGTATGGGATGTAGGCAGTGGATACTGGTGATTTGTGATGTGTATATTAGTGTTAATGGTATATTAACTTCGTTGATATATTTTCCAGAATTCGTGTTTTAATGTTGTGTAGTGATCTATGTGTATTAAATTTCTTGGTACGTTGTTGAGTTGCGTGGGTATCTGATGTGATCTCACGAAAGAACCGTATGAGTTGTTGATGGGTGTAGGGATGTAGAGAGTTGTTGTAGGACGTGTTATACGATATGTGTCTCTGTTGTTTCGATAGGTAATTTTGAATTAATTCCTTGCTAATGTCATGTAGTGTTTCAGGTTTTTAATGCTCAGAATTCTGTGTATCGCCATGTGCTTTTCGGATATTGGTTGTTGCGTGTAAGTTGTCTTGATCACTGTTGAGACGATTTTCCTGTAATGTTTCTAATTTTGTCAGGTGGCTGCTTGATGTGTTTGCATAGACTGTTATTCCCTATCTGAGTAGTAATTCACAGATACTGTGATATAGAAGTTTTTTTTATGTTGGATGGAATAATGTTTTCAACTTGGAAGAGTTTTACTGCGATGATCCGGAGGTTGGTGTGTAGGTATTCTATATGTTTAGTCCATTTAAGGTGGGAATCTATATAGAGACCGAGGTATTTTGCATGTGTTACAGGTTTGATTTCGGAACATTGGCAGGTATTTTTGTTGTTAATGCAGCGGTATGTGTGACAATGTATCGATAGTGATGCGGGGCGTATGGGTCTTGGGTTGTGTATTACCAACATCTGTGTTTTGGTGTTGTTGATTACAATTGCGTTTTGGTAAAATTATGTTGTGATTTCATTTAGGTCTTGTTGTGCTTTGCAGAGAGCCGTGTTGATGTCTGTGTGGATTGCTAGCAGTGCAGTGTCATCTGCGTGCTGAAATATTTGACTTCTTATAGATATGTTATGAACATCGTTAATGTATATGTTGAATAGAGTGGGTGATAATATGGCACCTTGAGGTACAGCGTATTTTACTTGCATACTCCGACTGTGACATATACCTATTTTTGTTACTTGTGTTTTCGGTTTGAGAGGTAGTTCTTGAACTATGTATGCAGTGTTCCTCTTATACCTATTGAGTATAGTTTGATGAGTAGTATGTCATATTCAAGTGTATCAAATGCTTTGGTTAGGTCCAGCAGTCTAAGGACGACGTATTTGTTTTTGTCGAAAGCTTTGTTTATTGCGTCGGTGATGTCTTCTAATAAGATGATGGTGTGTTTTGTTGTCTGAAAGCCGTATTGGTTTTGTGAGATGATATTGTACTTCTGTAAATAGTGCCGTAGTCTGGTTTGTGCTATTTTTTCTAGAATTTTTGAAACGACTGGTAGGGTAGCTATTGGACTGTAGTTCTGAGTATCGTTTCTTTTACCGTGTTTGTATATTGGCGTAATTACTGCAGTTCTTAGTTGTTTCTGTATGGAGACTTACGGAATGGTAATGTCTTAAAATGTTAAACCAAAATACTTCCTAGAATTATTTAGAAAAGAATAATTTTGTAAGATCCTTTTTCCCTTCTGTAAAATGAAAGATTTCCAAACCAATTAGCTCATCTTCAGCTAAAAAAAATTAAGATTATAAAATAAAATGTTCTTCGCATTTTTCAGAAAATCGAAATGACATACATCTTCTTTAGAGTTATGTCCTGTTCTAATGATAGTGGTGTATTCTAGTAAGATTAGAAATGTTACTAATTAGATAATTAGTAACATTTTAAAAATCTTACTAGATTAGATAATTTCTAATCTAGTAAGATTAGAAAATATTTAAGATTGGGTTAGGATTACTAACATTTCTAATCTGGTAAGATTAGAAATGTTAGTAATCCTAACCCAATCTTAAATATGACCAGTTTTGAACAGTCAGCATTAATTACTTTCATTAAATTCCTGAATCAGTTGGATAATTGTGGTACTGTAATTACGATTTGTAATTAACTTGAGAGAAAAATATTCAAAAACAAATTTCAGATTCTGAAATATAACAAAAAGTGGGATGCCAATCAATAATTATTGATTATAAATATCAATTAGATACGAATAATACAAAAGGAGATATGAGGGGATTAGAAGAACTACAAAACCCTTTGTTTAAGCAAGATTTTATTAAAGATTATTCGAAATAAAACTGGGACCACAGTTGAGGCAGACATGCGAGGAAAACGCATGTTTAGGGAAAGAAAGAGTACTAGAGATGAGATCCTTAACCTGAGACAGCTCATTGCAAAATATAAAGAATTTTGTACAAAGTATGAAGAATTATGGTTGTATGTTTCATAGACTACTTCAAACCTTTGGACTGTGTTCAGCATGTGAAAATGTGGGAAGAAATGAAAATGATGATTTTTCCTCAACGCTTTATCAGGCTGATTGCTAACTTGTACAGTGAGCATGAACCACAGTAGAAACTGTTGGATTAAGGGATTGACTTCATTTGGGCAAGGGAATTAGGCAACGATGCCTACTTTCTCGTTGCCCGTTTAGTATCTATGCTGAGGGTTGTCAAGCCTGAAGTACTAGATGAGTTTAAGACAGGAATTAGAAGAAGTGATAGAGATCAGTACTCTGCGGTAAGCTGATCATGCAGTACACTGTAATGACAAGGTAGAACTAGAAGAAATCGTTGAGGAGGTTAATGAGACTAGTGAGAACAAATGACTTCAGCTCAATCAAAAATACAGACAGGGAAGCTCCTCAGAAACAAGTGTACATTAATGGTTAAGGAAGTCAGCAAGTTTGAATACCTGAGATCCATTATTAATTTGACGAACTGCTGTTTCTGAAGACGTCAGAAGAAGAGTAGGAATAGCTAAAACAACTCTCAGAGAGTTATCTAAAATCTGGAAGGATGGATCTATCTCCCTAATAACAAACATGACGAGGATTTTGGATGCAGCTATTTTACGAACAACAAATTATTGATGTGAGACCTGGAACCTAAAGAGTCTCTGAATAAACTTGTTAAAGTGATCAGAACGTCGTTATCCACCTTCATGTAATGTCGGGCGTTAGATATCAGGGAAGTTTCGTTATTATTGGACTCGAACGTGCATATTAGTGAATGTTTGCTAAACGGTTGTGCAGCGTGCATACTAAGCATATGAATTTAATTATACGACAAAGCTGTATTCGAATTTTGGGGAACGAATCTGATGTTAATATTAATGATGAAGCCAACAATCGAAAAAAAATTCAATTAATTATTGAAAGTGTTTGATGCAATATTGTAATCAAATAAACAAACGCATTAAACGAGCGCGAAGTAAGAAAAATATTTAGTGACACGATTACTTTATTCTGTTTATCATACGAAGCTGATTGATGATGAAGCCAAGAAGCAACTGTACGTATCGTCAGTTACTTCATTTAAAATGTTTAATCTACTGTTTTGATCAATTAAACAAACAAATTGACGGGAATGGGCTTTGTCATGGAAATGTTGACGAGGAGAGATCGTTTTCGGCTTTGTGTTCGTCCTGTTCGGGCCAATCAAACGTGTGCAAAGATGTCCACATGTGTAAGGCCTTAGAGAAGAATTAAGATCTACAAATTGTCCAACTGTGTCGAGAAGACTGCAGACAAAACTATACAAAAAACATGCACGTAGATTATTATGTCTGTACACGGGGTTTAGGAGTATCAGAAATGTCGCGGCTTCGGACTGTAGGTTTTAGTGAGACGTAACTATCAGAATCAGATACCAGACATACTACTGTCTGGTATCGGGTATCAAGGGTATATTATATTTAGGAAGTATAGAGAGGATAGGAGATAAGGTGGCGTCCTGCTAATGATAACGAATGATTTGAATCCAGTTAGAGTTGAGACCTATGATTGTAGTACTACTATTAAAAATATTTTATGTGGGAGTGAGTTTGAAGCCATCTGGTGTGAGGTGAAATCTACCATGATCAATTACATAGCGGGATGTTGTTACAGACCTGGTGGATCAGTTGTTATTGATGAAGAAATGCATCACAAATAGAAAGGGTGAGAGCGAAAAGAGTAATCAGAATGGAACACTTTAATTATCGAAATATTGATTAGGTTGCAGTAGAATCTCATGAGAAGAATGAAAGTGAGCTAATGAGAAATTGAGCTAAAGCGGGAATACTTCCTCAAGCAATATATGATAGAAGCAACTCAAAGTCAAAGTGTGAGACTTGATTATAGTGTCAGAGGAAGTTTCAGTTAAAGACGTAACTATTCTGCCTCCAGTGATCATGCGGTACTCACTTGGGAAGTGACTAAGTTTATGAATGTTCCATTCAGAAAAGGTTACATGCTGAACTACTAAGCATATACTGGGTTCAGTGGAATGGGATCAGTTGCTGGATGGAAAGAATATCGACAGTGCATGGGAAGCATTTAAACAATACTTGAACGATGCGATATCAGAACGTGTCCCGAGAGTTCGAAGAATAAATAGGGTAGGAGAAATAGATGTGTAATCTTATTAAGCGGACGATGTGAAGCAATACTGTGAATAATAACAACTGTTGTATGGAAAGCAAAGTCTAAGTGTGAAAAGAAACTGGCGTGCTAAAAACAACCCACAAGATTTCTATCGATATGCTGCAAGTAAAAGAAAGAATGAATATTAAAGAATAACTCTTCTAAATCCAGATGGCGTGAGGGTTACAGATGCAGCAGAGGTTGGTCAGCTAATGAATGCCAATTTGTTAAAAGCTACCGACCTGATGTACACAACATTGAGCTCACTGTTTCCTCTTCACTAGATGAAGAAACGCAGGTGTGTGAGGTATTAGAGCTGTTGCACAAACTGTATAAAAAGTCTGCAATATGGACTGATGGGATATCAGCACGTGTGCTAAAAGAATGTTCAGCAGAAACTGGCCATTCCTTTGACCAGGCTTTATAATATGAATCTCAGAACAGGGAATATTCCGCAGGAATGGAAGGAATGTATGTAATTCTATTGTACAAGGGTGGCGCAAAGACCGATGTATCCAACTATCGACCGATTAGTATCTCAGGAGCGGTTGTGAAGATTTTGGAAAAATTGGTTAGGTCCCGCATTAAGAAATGGTTTGATAGTGAATCTGTACTTTGCAATGAATAAAATGGGTTTACAAAGGGAAGGTCATGTTCTAGCAACTTGCTCACATTCTATAACAGTGTTACTATTGAACTAGACAAGGAGAATGGATACATCATGTTACTTTTGGGTTTTGCTAAGGCTTTTGAGAGAAAACAGCATGGTAGACTGTTGCATCGATTGAAGAAATTTGGTTTGGGTTATAGAATATTAGAATGGCTAAGGGGATGCCTGACTGACAGAGATTTAAAAGTGGTATATGCAGGATGTAAGTCTGTGAGATGTAAGGTGACAAGTGGTGTAACACAAGGACTAGTGCTCGGTCCACTGCTATTCAATATCTACATTAATAATAATAATTATTATTGTTATTTTACAAGTGATATACAGCTATTTGCTGATGCTGCAAACATAGGTAGAGTAATCAGGTGTGAATGACAGCCCATCAATACAGAGTCTCGCTAGTGACTAAACAAATTACTTGTTCTACTGATTTGTCATCAACAGGTGCCCATGACAACGTACAGCGGTCTGGATGTATTAGTTTATATGAATTATTTGCGATCTTTATTTTTTTTCAAGTTCTTTTAAATTGGAATAGGTGCGATACTGATTGCAATATTTGGGTAGTGCTTCTACAACGAGAAAAAAACAATCAATGACTGAGATGGAATTTTTGACATTCATGAAATGCTTAGTTTTTTAATATAAATTAATGACATTATTATTATTATTATTATTATTATTATTTGACACCTTCATCGAGTCCAACGACTCATCGAGGGAGGGCTCGTACTCTACAATTCTCTCCACCAACTGACTGCAACTACACCAGCGCCATCTACCGCCGACCGTCATCACTAGCATTTCTACAGATAATCACACAATTATAGAAAATTATATTTCTCATTATGATAGTGCATTCATTATAGTATTTTAGTACAGCATATTTATGCATGTACGCTTTTTGCTTAAAACATATTTATAATCTTCGACATGTTATTTTTATTTATTTTAAATCTAATTTTATAAATTGCTAAAATGATCATCATGGTTTATGCTTGTAAAATGAAATTTGCATCTATTGCGCCACGACACCCGAAGAAAGACTGTTATAGGTTCCATTCTAGTCACCGAGTAACGAAAGGTTTTCTTGACCTTACTTCTATCTAATTCAAGTTCGTTGGGAATTGCTTGGGTCGGTTTCTTTCTACCCGAAATCCAAGTCTCTATCCCCACATATCAGAAACAATTGCCTACTTCTACAGCCAATAATAAGATCATGGCAGTTATGTGCGTTCTCTAAATCTATTTTCTTTTTTTTGCTGAAATAATTCTCCAAACAATGTCATTGTTAGCAGTTTAATATTGTTCAAAAACGGTTTTATATATATATATATATACATACGTATGTGTGTGTGTGTGTGAAACACCCAATCTAATCCTCCTCGATTTCACTGGTTCTGATCCGGTACATTCTTAACTCTCATTTTGCCAACTATGCATTACACAATTCATAAAAATTAATTTCTTCTACTGTTATCCAAGACAATTCTGTTGAGTCGGACAAAGTTTACTAATATCAGTGCTTATAACCAAATATAGTTTCTTTTTCATGACGAAACATAATATTTAGAAAGTCTTTTACCTTGAGTATATACTATGTTAAAGATACCAAGCAACTTTATAAGCTAGGTTTTAATAGGTTTAAAATAGGTTCGTTTTAAGCAAACAGACCTATTTGTTTACTTGGGAAAAAGGATTAAAACTTAGCTTATAAAATTTCTTGGTATCTTTAACAAAATATAATATTTTTCTTCAAGTCTTAAATGTGGCAGAACCGAAATCGGAGAAGGGAAGATTTGATTTCTCTTCGTAAGACAACTTATACCTCCTAACTTTATTTCCTTAAGGATAGTGCAAACATGCCTTCTTAACACTAATAAATTTTATGTTTTTTTTTTTTTTTTTTCAAGAACAGCAATCATGCGGAACTGTTTACTATTTCCTACTCGGCAATTTGTCTACTTATTGAAAAACGTTTTCTCGTTACATGTAATCGCATTTAAGATATTAAACGCGCTATCCCATTACACGAAATAGCATTAAATATTAGCAGCTCTTCTGAATCAAACTTTTCTGGATTCCTTTTTATATCACGACCAGTTGTTACTGCTTCATTTTTCATTCACATAATCAGGTACCTACAAATAAGATAAAATCGTAATGAAACTATCCAAACTTTAGTCAGTAGTTTATAAGAACTAGTCATGTATTGTGTTTCTAAATTTTGTTCCCATGTCATCAGGAAAAATGACTGATGTTTTAAGAATAAACCAAAAATGTGGAAAGTTGAAAGATAACCAGTGCTCCAGTCACATTTGAAGAAATTTAAGCACTGAACTATTGCTGAATTAGAGGCATAACTGAAAGAAAATTCATCCAATCAATTAAAACCGAAGTTATAGAAAGTTTTGCTCTGTAGTTTAGCTTTATATGATACTAAAAACGACGCCACATAGGTCTTTGATATTTTACCGATGTCCGAATCGCAATGCAAACAACATTTAAAGTTTCCTTTCAGAACTACCACTATAAGTTATTAAAATAAGGTATGCACTCAATAAGTGACAAGTAATATATTCAGGCGTCAATATTACTAATTGAAATGGGAATCCACGCATGGTATTTTTGATAGACATTTATGATGTACCATAAAGAAAATGTCACACACGCTCGCTCGCACATAGTGACCTATTTACTTTCATTAAAACTGTTTCTCTTGCATTAGAGAGAAACGAATATTTTTCGAACTAAATGTCTTGCGCATGACCGCAGATTCAGTTCAACCAAACAACTATTATTGAAATCATCTCTCGAAGACATTAACGAAAGAAAGAAATTTTCTTCTCTGTGTGGAAAACAAAAGGACTTACGAATTAAATGTTCAGTTTTCGTGTGAGATTCATGTTTCCCTTTTTATGCTACTGAATATTGGTTACGTAGTTAAATAAACGTTCCTCTGTATCCTTCACTGTAGAAAGTATCAAGACACATTTAGGAATGCACGCCTTAGCATTTCACAGATCACATAGAAATGCAGCGCTTGTCAGTGTGCCTTTTGCATCTAATGATAAACCAGAGATTCACGAGTGGTCTAGCTGGAAAATACTCTCATGTGGATTGACATTATGTGGAAATAACTTAAACCTGAAAGCAAATGCTAGAGATGAATCGGCATGGAGATCAGTTTGGTTTTTGATGTGTGTGCTCTTTTTAAGTTTCCAAATTTCATGGAGATTTTTTTCCTATTACCCCACATGGCTCGCAGCTATCATTTGGAGCATCCAAAATGTTACCCTTTTGTGCACAATATGCATTTTCAGAAGAAAAAAATCCGCTTTCAAGTCATTGCTGAACTCTTTTCCCAGTTGTCAATCACCATCATGTAGAAAAGTATGCACGTCAACAAAAAATACTCTTTACCTTGTAATATTTTGCTGGATCTGGTTCTTTGCATCCTTCACATTTTCCGGAGGTATCGTAATCTTATTAGAAAGTAAATCTTCATCAACTAAATTCCACAGGGCACTGCAATGCACACAATCTATTTTGTATAATTTAATCGTTTGGGCAGCTTTAATATTCGGCTCTTGTGCATTCATGTACACGGTGATGATTATTAATCATAACATTTTCACTGTCATTGAACGGATCCAATTCTTACGTTCGAATAGAACAACACTTGCAGAAGATATAGCTCCAGTCAAGTTGTTTTATATTCGGATTTTCCAACTGATTGATGATACTGAAGACGTCTTCTCATTCATGATATTTTTATGGTATGCCTACAACATAGTTGGAAGTTGTTTAAATATTACGAAAGCTGTTCTCGATATGCAGAAAATTGAAATATGGCGTTTTAGTAGTTGTGTTTTGAATATAACATCGTGGTGGATTGTGTTCGTAATGACATCATACCTCGCGTCCAGTGTGAATGATCTTCAAAAATCTTTCATTTCAGAACTTGGGAAATTAATTACGGATATTCCCGAATATGAAAGAAAATTGCAGAAAGAAATAGAGAGGTTCGTAAATTTCGTCAATATGTTGCCATGGCAATTTACAGTGAATGATTTCTTTCCCATTAACAAGAGTTTGATATTGACTACGGTGAGTGTGGTATTCACTTTCAGCATGTTGGTTGTTCAGCTGAATCCCACAGCAGCAGCAAGTTTGAAATTTTGAAGAGCTTAAGATTGTTATTATCATTCTTCTTTTTTTTTTTTCAATCCCAATAATCCGGCAAGTATTCCAAGATATACATACCGATCACTGATTAATAAACGTTTATCAATACCGAGTTGGACCTCCTTTAGCTCGAATTACAGAACATAAATGGTTTGGCATAGATTCCACATGTTGGATTGTATTCGTCTACTACCACCAAACCTTCCACAGACAGTCCTTTAACTGGCGCAGTTTTGACGGAAGAGGGTTTTCCTAACATGTTCTATATACTCTCAATGGGTTTAGATCACGGCTTTGGTGGTCGATGTCGCTGTCATGCTCGGCGAACCCCTGCTAAACAGGTCCTGCGCGATGGAGGCAGCCTTCAAATAAATTCTTTGATGCATTGCCGCACACAGGAAGTTATCGTTGTTCGTACAAGCTTTCTCAGAGTACTACGATCTTATTCCTTACAAACACTCTCAGGATCACTGCTTAAACACTCCGGATATCTCTTCTTTTAAGAAACACGTCAGCTCAGATGTTTATGAAAACATGCTCCACACAGACGGGCACCCATAATATGCCTTTGATCGAAACGATATTGATGCTAAATGATGTTAAAGCAGTTTCGTATTCCTTGAACTGAAACACAGCAGAATGTAATGATAATATTAAAGGCAGTTTTATTATATTATGTACTGCAACTTGAAATACTACAATTATTAAGTGCCTTTATTTTCGTATTTTGCTGGACATTACGAGCAGAGCTTTTCTTACTGTTCGTAACTTAAATGATCGGTGTCAATAATGGTGTTATATTGCAACGGACTAGAATTATTTTTCAATTGTATTGTAAACAATAAGCGTCACATGCATTTTGCAAATATCGTGATCCCCTGTTTCATGTAGTTGACTTGATTGTTTTTTAGCATTAAGTAATATTTTCTCTGATTGGATTGATTAAACTAAAATAAAGAAATTAATTGGAATAGGGTTACCTTTAAAGACATTGGAACATTTTATTTCACTCTGAGAATTTACAGAGATGAAAAGGGCAAAAAAGTATCAGGTATTATACATGATTTTAATTTTGTGAATGCTACAATGCGCTCTTTGAAGCGTAATCCAAATGGAAAAACTTGCTGATGATGACGTTTGCAACGCCGTTAAATATTAATTCGTTTGCTGCAAAAGTGAAACTTTTTACCAAAAGCTATAACATGTATTGAAACTTTCATTATCGAAGTAGCACACCAGAGATCAATAATTGTGAAAACGGGAAAAATATCGATTACACGATAATATTTGTTAATGAAGAAATGGAACACTTATACATGTTTCTGGTGTTTGAATTAAAAAAAAAAAGAAAAAACGAAAATAAAAGAATGCAAAATAGTTGTGTTTGTGTGTGTTACCGTTGAACAGATTTTTCTCATATTTCTGTCGAGATTGCGAATTGTTCATAACAGACATCATAAGTGAAAATCATAAGTGAAAATACGAATATGGGAAAACATTTGCATTCACATTGCCTGTGTACAGTCTCTCTGTAATATTGAGTAGCATAAGTGTTAATGTGCATCTCTGCTTTTTACCATTTGTTAATTTCAATTGTAAACTTCCTGAATTTGCTATCAAATACTGGACAGTTGAAACAAGTAGTTTTCCTTATCCATGTTGAATGTATCATTGCGCAAAATGACATGTCTCCGTTATCTCCAATATTCATATTAGGTGAGATAATGGAGTTTTCAAAATGTGTCAGTATGATATATTTTCCAAACAAATGCATTAATTTCACAAAAAACATTTAATGGTGTGCAACGTTTTATCAACTATGATGACTCTGCGGATGACTGATGTAAGAAATTAAATTTAACTGTGTTCTTAATCGATTAATCCATCAATTCAATAAACAAGTAGTGTGTGTGTGTGTGTGTGTGGTGTAGTTTTTCAATGGATTTCAGAACCTTAATACAATAAAATATATAAACAAAACGCAGGTTTCCGTATTTTGTTTCATAATTCATAATTACATTTATCGCAGCCAATGTTTATTTTTTTTATGTTTTTTTTGTTTTATGTTTTTAAATTAGTTTTCAATTCCGACCTCAAATATCTTTCTATTAAATCACAGTATTAAATAATCCAAACAAGGTGACCATGAACCTGTGTAACTTAGTCGGTATAGTTGGAAAGGACGAGAGTTCGAATGGAATCTATGACACGAAGAATCTTTATTAGATCCTCTGATATGTCCTACAGCCAGTCTCATACGAGGGTGGCAGGTTTCTTCGCCCTAATCGAGCCGTAAATGCATATTGTTGGGCAAGAAAGGAAACCAGAAACCACCTTATTTTAATTTTATGATTAGCATCGACTAACCGTTAGGTTAAGGAGAGAAGAAGAAGAAAATCACAGAATAAACGATTAAAGCCCATCATTTTTCTTTACTATTGTACATTAACGAGAAATTATCGTCTGTTTACCATCTCCAACCATTCTTTCAGTTTCGCAAACTGAGCTTCTGTTTGCACGAAGTAACTTCATTTTAGTAATAAATTTAACTGAGACCCTTCCCGTGACAGGAGATGCAGGTTGAATTAGAATTATAATGGCAGGTTAATAAAATTCACAACTAGTTTTATTGTTTATCTCATTGCAGATGACTTTTCTAAATAAATGGCATTATTATCGATCTAAGCATGCTCTGCCTGAATTCTACCACTGCGGAATAAAGGTGACCTTACGAGAAAGGGAACAGGGCTGAATGCATTTGAAACACAGCCAATGTAAACTAATAATAGACAGCCAATTGAAAACAGCCAATGTAATATATATATATATATATATATATATATATATATATATATATATATATATATATATATATATATATATATATATATATTAAAAATTATATCATTTTATTTTTATGGCGTTTATAAATCCAGTACACGCATTTTGAAGATGATATATATATATATGTATATATATATGTATATATATATATATATATATATATATATATATATATATATATATGTATATATATATATACATATATATATGTATATATATATATATATATATATATATATAGATAGATAGATAGATATTTTTTTTTATTTTTTTATTGTAAACATAACAATCTTATATACAGGATTAACCGGTTTTTGGTTCTCTACAGTCAGACAGAGAGGTTACATGCTCATACTCTTGTTGAGGTATGTTACAACGAAGTCACTTATAAGGATAATTCCATTTTTTTTTTTTTTTAAATAAATTAAAGCCATTAAGAGTTATTTTAACATGATAACATAAGATCTTATTTTAACATAAGAACATAAATGTGGAAGAACATAGAAGTTAATATTGCACAATATTATCTATAAACATGAGAGTGCCAGCTGATTAACTTTCGCACTGTTAAGCACAACAATCCTTCTTTCTTCCCCTTTTCTTTTTTTTTGGGGGGGGGTGTAAAGGTGTCACTTCTATGCTGGAAAGTGGATTATAATGCAGTCGCCCTGCTCAGCCAGGAGTTGATTCCGTGGATTCCATTCTTGGTGGAAAAGATCTAAGGTGTTGTTTTGCCTATGGTGGTGATGCTCGTGTAGGATCCGACATCTCACCTTTTGTTGGAAGGCTGCAGTGAGTTGGTCAGTTGCCTCTCTCTGTGAAGTTGCTGTGCTGTCTGGTCTTGTATGTCTGAGGTAGAAGTTGTATATTACCGCTTTTGCGGTGATGAAAAGGTAATTGCAGAATTAATGGTTATTTGACTCCACATGGACGAGATTGAAATATTCCTCTTCTGTATGAAGATTACCACAGGTAAGAGCTGCCGTTTCCCGAGTCAAACTGATTAATTTAGTGTTGACTGGGCATTCCAAATAGATATGCCTGACCGTTCCTAATTGGTAGCAGAAGAGGCAGTTATCTGAGACGTTTGAGTTAAATTTTCGTAATATAGTAGGAGTGAGTAATATATTATGCCACATTCTCCACTGAATATCTGCGTCAGGTTTGATGGCTCTTGTGCGATATGGTAGATCCCATTGAAATAGTGTTTGATCAGATGATGCAGGATTTTCCAACGAAGTGCTTTGGTTAGACTGTTGTGTTAGTGTGCTGTAGATCTTGTTGGTGTTGCTGGGTGTAAGTTTCTCCCATGAGTTATTGGTTTTTATCAGAAAGATAGGCGCCAAAACTTCTGAGTTTGGAGGGCTAAGCCCCACTTCTGTTATGCTATCAGGCATAGCGGCTTGAAACGCAGCCTTTACGGTGTCTATCTGCTCAGACTCATTCCCATATTCTAGGTTTTCGAGCGAATTTGGAAAACGCCAGGTGAGGCTTGGAGAAAGAATGTCACCTAAGATTCTCACGTTTCGCCAGCTCCATGGAGGAAAGAAAAATTCTTTCTGAGTGATCGGGCTTCTTACCATCGTGTTGTGAAAGATGGGTTCCATGAGGATTTCAGGTAGGGATGCTGTCTTCACTGTGTGCTGGAGGTTTAGATTCTTCCATCGTCGAAGGGCATCTTTGTAGAAGTTTGTTAAATTTACAGGCACTTGAGCTGTTGTCATTCTTAAGGTGGTGGAGAGAGAGAGACCTCTAGTGGCAGAAGTGAAAATATACTCAGTGGTGCATTTGTGTGATATTTCCTGTTGTAGGGCATTTATGAGAAATCGAGCGCGGAACGTTGTTATCCTGTTGTCAATGGAGACCAACTTTTGTCCTCCATCTTTGAGAGAAGTACATAGCTGGGAGTAGGAAAGCCAGTTTGTTTTATTCCATATGAATCGATATATGGTTGACTTTATTTGTTTGATGAATTGCACTGGTGGCGTAAGAATCTTTAGTGTATGCCAAAGGACACTGGTGGCTATTTGGTTAACGATTATTGTTCTCCCTCTTGTGGAGGCAGAGGCTCGTATTGCTGCCCACTTTCCTAGAACTTGCTTGAAACGCTTGTTTAGTGTTTCCCAGTTCTTATCCACATAAGAGGGTGTGTTTCCTAGGTAAATCCCCAGGTATTTGTTTCCCTCTGTGGACCAGGTACCAGACATTGGGGAATCGGTTCGGTTTTTCCATTTGCCACACCACAGTCCTATGGTTTTATGTGTGTTTAGTTTGGCTCCTGAGGCTGCCTGATATTGTTGGTATGCCATTTGTATGTTATGAAAGTCCTCTTCTTTGCGGGCTATGATTGTAACATCATCAGCATATGCTGTCAGGGTTATGGTTTGGTAGGGAAGTTTAGGGCGGCATGCTTTGAGCAGCATGCTGAGTCTACACAGAAAGGGTTCGATGGCAATTGTGTAAAGAGGACCGGAGAGTGGACAGCCTTGTTTAATACCTCTGCTGTATGGTGCAGTTATGGTAAGCCTGTTGTTTATTTTCATGCAAAACTGTGCCTTGGCATACAACATTTTAATAGAGTGAATGATGCCTGAGCCAAAGCCAAATGCTTTCAAGCAGTTGAAGAGGTAAAGGTGTTCAACGCGGTCGAAAGCTTTTTCTTGGTCTAGTGTTACAAGACCCATTGTTTCACTGTTGTTGTTCGCTATGCTTATGAGATCCCTTATGTGGTGTAAGTTTTCGTGGATAGATCTTCCAGGGATGGAATAGCTCTGATGCCTATTTATTATTTCGCTCAGAGCGGGTTTAAGTTTGTTGGCAATGGCTTTGGATATAATTTTGCAGTCGGTGTTTGTGATAGAGATGGGTCTCCAGTTTCCTAGTTTCGTCGCGTCTCCTTTCTTTGGAATGAGTTTGATAACTGATGTTGTCATATTGAGTGGAAAGCCATTGGTATTCGCTTCGACAAATACTCTGTAGAGGATAGGTCCAAGCTGTTCCCAGAAGGACTGATAAAATTCAGTGGTGAGCCCGTCTGTGCCAGGAGATTTATCTTTAGGTAAGGAGGTGCAGGCAGTTTTCAGATCGTGTAACGTGATAGGGAGTTCTGTGTTACTCCTTGTTGTTGGTGAGAGTCTTTTCACATCGGAGAGAATTTTATTCGTAGCCTCCATAGATGTTGGGTTGGCTTGGTACAAATTTTTGTAATACTGCAAGGTATATAAGAGGATTTCGTCATGATTTTCTATGATGTTTCCATTATCTGTTTTAATAGCAGATATAGTGGTGCACTCTTGTTGGCGTTTTTCTAGTGAAAAGAAATACTTTGTAGGGGCATCTGCGAAGTTAATATGTTTGCGTCGTGCTCTTATTAGTGCTCCTCTTGCAGAGTGCTCTAGGTGTGAGCGTATGGTGGCTTCTAGGGACTGGTATTCCTCAGATTCTGGATGATGCAATTGCTGTTGTTGTTGCAAATTTTTAAGGGCTGAATGCTTGTTCAAATTTCTTCGGTGACTATATTTTGGGGTGAATACCTTAACTTTGGATTTAAAAAGTGACCACCACTCGGAAATTGATTGTGAAGTAGGTATATTTCTGATGAGAGTTTCGATATAGATTTTAGAGGTTCTGAGATATTCTGTATCCTTTAGTAGGCTGTTGTTAAATATCCAGTATGCTCCTCCTTTGTATCTGGTGTGTCCAGGAAAGCAAATGTTAAGAAGGATGGAATCATGGTCTGATGCATGAGATGGATGGTATGTGACTCTCCTGATGTAGGGTATTGTGTGCATCGATGTGTAGTATCTGTCGAGCCGTGCCTGGTATAAGACACTGGTAGGACCACCTTTGGCTCTCCAGGAGAACATTTTCTCGTGTGGGTGCAAGTGTCTGAAGGTGTCAGTCAGCTCGAAGTCATTTATTACATCCTGGAGAAGCTGAGCTAGTGAGTGTCGATGTTCTTGGCATTGCTGTCTGTCCATTGCAGGATCCAGAGTGCAGTTGAAATCCCCTGCCAGTATGATGTGGTCATTGACCTTGCTGAGGTGGTTTCGCACAAACTCCAGTACCTGCACTGCAAGCTGGTCATTTTGTGGGATGTATATGTTAATGATATATATTTTCTTTCCTGTCTGAGTTGTAATGAGTGCATATATTGCACACCCAGGAAAGGTATCGATTATTTCTACTTTTAGAGCGCTGTTTTGGTGAATTCCAATGCTGACTCCCGATCCATGAAGTTGTATGGCAGGACAGTGATGCATGGTATAAGGCCAGTTCTTCCAGTGTTGATATGAAGCTTTGCTATTGCAATGGAAGTTTGTTTCCTGCAGCATAACTATTTCTGGCCGGTGGGCAAGGATATGCTGCAGGACCAGCCTGTTTCGCAGTGGTGTGGCACATCCTCTAGCATTTAGTGAGAGAAGGTTTATTGAGGTGCTCATTATTTTTATGGTTTAGTTTTATTTGGTGCGGTAATTCTCACTTCCTTTATGGATAGTTACGCTGCCGCTGGGATTCAAGCCCGTTTATCAGGTAGTATATCCTTTTCCTGAGATTGGTGGTTTTTCTCCCTCTTTTTCCTGCCAGAATAGTTCTTAACTCTTCCAGCTGGGTGATAAGGCCACTGATGTCAGCGGTGTAGTCATAGGCTGTTAGCAGTTTTTGTGAGGAGCCTCGAACTTTTTTAAGAAAGCTCTGAAGCTGCTCACTTGTAAGTGGGCCTTCAGTGTGAGGAAGACTTGCATTTCCAGTTTCCTCTTCATCATCTGAGGACTCAAGAAGCTCGATCTCTTCATCCCCCTCTACAGGCTGCTGGGAGGGTTCCAGAGTGCTTGGAGGCAAAGGTTCCCTGCTGCAGCTGCGCTGGTTTGTCTTTGGCTTTTTTTCCGTTTTTGTTTCTTGCTCCTCTTCGTTATTTGTATCTTTATCAGAGTTAGTTAGTTGTCTGTGTTCCGTTTCCTTTTCTCTAGGATTGCTTTTAATCGATGTTGGTGGAGGTTCTTTCGAAGGTTGGGTTTCTTTAGTGCTACCACTTGATTTTGTCTCCTCGGTACTGGACTGAGAGCTGTTTCCTTGAGATCTTTGTTGTTTGTTAGGGATGCTCTGTTTTTTGGGGTTGGCTGCTTGCTGCTTCTGATTCTCTGATTCGCTAGGATTAGTAGTATTGTTAACCGGTTTCTCATTTCTGGGTATATACGGGCATAACTTCCTTACATGGCCTTCTTCGTGGCAGTAAAAGCACTGAGCTGCAACAGTAATATAAAAGGTGTAGGGTACTCCGTCTATTTCTGTGTTGATTATTTTGGGTATGGAGCCGATTGTATTGTCGCCAAAGTGCATTAGAGCCTGTCTTCTAAAGCTCTTGATGTGAGCGAATTCAGGCCTAGTTGTAGAGGCGCGTAGCGTTCGGATTTTACCTGTCACTGCGCCGTATTTTGATAGTAATCCGCGAAGCATTTGATGGCTTATTTCCGGTGGTACATTTGACACTGTTACTTTTGTGGGAGCAATTGCGATTGGTGAGATATTCACGTGGCATGCTCCGATGTCTATTCCCTTTTCAATTAATGTCTCAGACCAAGATGCGTTGTTAAAGTACATTTGTACGGTTCCTGCAACTCTTGAAATGTGAGTTATATTTTTTGGGGGAACATGTTGAGCTACTGCATCTAGATACTTTTCCAGTGGGGTATTTTCGATTGCGAAAATTACAATTCCGTTATCTCGGGAAAAGCGGTTGGCTGGGTGAACGTTTGTACGCGTTGTGGCAGTGGTATTAATTCGCGCGGAAGTATTAGCTACAATGTTAGCATAGGAGACAGAGAGTACTGACCTTTGTCCGTTGTTGTCTGGGGGGCTGAGACTGATGTCTTTTTCTTCTCTGGCGATGTGGCTGGCGTCTTTTCCTTGATCGGAATTCTGCGACCTTTGACCGATTCCTGCTGAGCTCGGGCGTGGACCGGCTGCTGCTGGTGGTGATATGCTGTGGTTTATACTGGCCATTGCTTCGGGCGAATAAGGGGAAACGCAAGCTATCACAAAATCCCGGTACTCGAAGGCATACCGTTGTAATAATAAGCAGACGAACAAAGAAGATTTTAAAATTTTAAATTTAGTATAACTTTTCCTAGCTTCACAAATTAAGAAAACTAATTTTTTAGTTTTCTTAATTTTATAGATAGATAGATAGATATATTAAAAATCACTGGATTTCAGGAGAAGGATTGTGCTCCCTTCTTACGGGACGAACTAACGCACCATTCAAAGTGTCTTATAAACGTTTGTCCCAATATAGAAGGGAGTTGAAGCGAGTTGTTTCAGGTATATCACCTGCCAAAAACCTGCACCATTCTCCATGTGGAAGGAAGCATTTCTGGGGTGAAGATTCTTACATCCATTCCGGCGAAAGTGAAGACAAGTTTCTTCAACATAAGTAATTGAGCGTCGCGTCATATCTTATTCTGAAATATTCTGTTCGTCTTACGCTGAGGATAGGTTTGGTGGGTAAAAAACAAATAATAAAAGCATCGACTTGTAATAAGTTTTAGTTGTAAAATTAGTTTTTTGCTTCAGTATCTACTGAAATGTTATTTGCTCATTATACGAAACTTTAATGGAATACTTACTACAATCCACGTATTACACGCAGTAAACGCTAACAAGATGTATTCACGTCGTCGTCATTTCCTAATCCAGTAATCCTTTAGTGGTTCTATAGGATTGGAATTCACTAGATAAAACTTACGAGTGTGTAGGAATTATTTTCCACCTTTAACTTTGAACTCCGCAATAACGTGTAGTAGCTCGGCAGTAGAAAGGCAAGCTATAAAACCTATTTCCATTCCATGACAGTCGCATTTAATACCAACCAACTATCACGTAAGATGCAAGGAAATTTTACATTTTTTTTTCTCCTGAAAGTGAGTTGTAATAAATAGTTTTTTTTTTTTCATTTTATTTTATTTCTTTGTGAAAATGCGGTATTTTTTTATATTTTATTTGTTTTGCCGACAGAGCAAGAAAATAACCAGACAACATTGAGTTAACATATATAATATATTCTGGTCTCTTACCTGACTTGCGTCTATCCTAATTAGCAGCAAACGATCCGAAAAAAACTCTCTGAGTTTGGTACTATGAAGACATTTTATCTCAGGAATCATCTATACTTCAAAAGAAATTTTTATTTCCCATTCACGAGTAACATCATTTCTTCTTCTCCAGAACCTCAAAAATTTATTGATTTTTTTTTTCAATTTCTTTAAGATAGGAACATTAGAGAATGTAGCGTACCAGAATGGATATACTGTATATTACATCATTAATAAATAAATTATGAAGTTCTCTTCTTTAATAAGGTAGCTAATCGATTTCATTGCCAACTTATTTGCTGTTCGAAATCTAGTAATACGAGTTTTTGACATCAAACCATGCAATGTTGATATTCTTCCAATTCAGTAATTGATTACCATGAAAACAATGCTATTATTCTCCTGAATAGCTCAACTTTAAATCTTTATAATTTATCCTGTATCGTATCTTAATTGCAACACCCATATTATTAGCAATTTGCCAGGACAGTAAAACTTGATCTCTGACACTAACTAGTGCCCAAACAGTCGCATTCTCAATTGACGAGTACATCGTATCTAACAGCCTTTTTCCTTCATTTCACTCTTTCACATGTGTCTCCCATCAGCTCCAAAACTCAGTCAATGTTGTACAATGTTGCCTGTTGTTGCACACTCATTCAAAATCACGATACAGGCGTGATTTTTCTCCAAGCATAAGGTGACAGAGAACGCAAGAACCAGATTTTTTCCAAATGAAAGAGAACGTTCAAGGACTACCCATAAGGACTAAGCACTACCAATAGTTTTGTTCAGTGTACTGTCTGAGAGGTTTTAAAAAATTCTACTTCAGTAGCTTTTAAAAGCAGAGGTTACTTGTATATACTGTATAGCATAGCGCTTACAACAAATTATCTTTTTTTAATCTATTTTTTTGCAGGTGAATCACGTGCTCACATAGTGAGCATTCTCTAATTATATTACACGGATTGCAGTTCACTAAGAGAAATACGTATTTGGGTTGAAATCTGCTCTACTGTCTCTGTCGATGACAGCGAAATGCAAAGCTGATACTGAGCTAAATAATTTACAAGCTCCAGAAGGTGCTTGGGAATGGAGCGGTTTATATTGGGAGCAAAACATTCCATTTACTTCTATTTCAAACAACATTTATAGAGAAAGAAAAGGGAAAAACGTTCCAGAATATTTTATGTGATATACTAAAATGTAATATTCGACTGCGTGGAATTTAATATAATGGCGGATTGATATGTACAATTAAAAACATACATACGGTTAGAATTTTTGTATTCTAAGCGTATGAATAAATCCAATATATTAATTCATTTAAAAGTATCTGGTAGAATAATTTCAATTTCAAGAAATTTTAATATTTCAGTAGTAACTTGATGTAATTTAATGAAAATCGCCTTTAGGATAATTGAAATAGCATTTTGCGTGTGTGAATTAAAATAAATTAATTAGACTTCCTCTGAGATACACAAACTATAGTAAGAGAGAAAGTTTGCCATGAATCACTGAGAACCACGTGCAATAGTGCTGATGCTGCTGCTTTTTCTTGAAAGATTGAGATTAGAAACTTTGAAGGACGAGATCGTTTATAACAAACTTTCAAGTGATGGCGAGTTTATCGAATTCTGCTCAGATGTAGGATTTTCACTCCCTGAAAACTCCTTCAGAAGAAGAAGAACTGGAATAGTACGCAAAATTTTGTTTATTCCTTCGAATAAATATAAATGTTATATTTCATCGCAAGCACATCCGTACCAATAAATAAAATTTTTCTGAATTTCTGTTTTCGCTAGTAATTTATTCTCAGTTTGTTCTGTGTTATATATATATATATATATATATATATATATATATATATTTATATATATATATTAGTGGGATCTGTCCCTCCCCTCCCCGAGTTCCGGGCTGGAAAGCCGGTAAGCTGGAGACAAAAAACGTGAAATTAAAACGTTTCAAATTTCGGCTTATCTTTATATATATATATATATATACATATATATATATATCAGGGACGAATATTCCGGGTGTGCTAGGTGTGCGGTGCTCTTCCACGAAATATCAGTATCATTAATATTATATTTTATTAAATTATATTAATATATTAATATAAATTATATTAAATTATAATTTTATATTAAAACGCTGACCAGCGAGGAAGAGTTTTAGTTTTGGAAAGAGAAGTCAGAGGGAGCCAAATCTGGTGAATAGGAAGGGGCGGGGGATATTCCAACAATTTATAGTGCAGATCCCTTAGTTTTTCCGTTGCCAAAACACATTTGTGGGCAGGTGCATTATCCTGATGAAAGACGATTTCTTTCTTCTGCAAACTAAGTCTTTTCTGACCAATTGTTTCGTCTAAAATCACCCATTCTCTGGTTAAAAGATCGGAATAATATTCCCCGATTATTGGTTTATCCTTTTCAAAATAATTAATAAAAAAATGCCATTAGCATTCCAAAACATCGATGCCATGACCTTTTCTGCTGATGGAACTAACTTTGTCTTATTTGGTGCTGAACAAAATCGGCTTCTGTCCACTGTTTTGTCTGCTGTTTGGATTCTGGTGTGTAACGGTGAATCCAAGTCTCATCCATAGTAAAAAATCAACGAACAAAATCAGTTTTATTCTTGTTAAAATGCTCCAAGCACTATTCAGAGATTTTCATGCGAGTGCGTTTTTGATCTGCTGTGAGCAAGCGCGGCACCCATCTTGCGCAAAGCTTTTTCATTTGCAATTCTTCATGCAAAACATATCCTGCACGTTCTTTTGAAATTTTTATAGTCTCAGCAATTTCACGCACTTTGACTCGGCGGTCATTCGTTACCATATCATGAACTTGATCAGTGATTCTGGTGTTGTTACACTTTTTGGATTTCCTTCATGTGGATTATCTTCAAGGCGTGCTCCAGCTGTCATACCATTCTTGAATTCATACACTCTATTTGTACATCCAACATCCAACGGGAATTCATTCAAATCACGCACCAACCTATGAGAGAAAAATGTATCCCTTACCACCTTCTTGACAGTATTCGTTCTGAACTTCCAAGGACGCCGTCGTGTCCTTTCTCCACCCTCCATAAAATGAAAAATTTCCATTTACTGAAATTCTGTATAATCCTTTCTGAAGTTTTCAATCATCTCACCTCTCTTTCTGCTAATTGTTAGTAATTGCAATCTCTAAATTTTCAATCTGTCTTCATAATCACTAGTCCGCAATCCAGATATCATTTTAACACTCTCCTTTGCACTCTATCTCCACTGTATTATGATCACCACAAAAAGCAGGAGACCAGACCTGCGCACAATCGTTCAAGTGAGGTCTTATCAATGCCTTATAAACAGGCAAAAATGACATCTTTATGTTTACATGTTAGAGTTCATTTAAGAGTTACAATTATTCTCTGAGTTGTATTTACAATTTTTGTTATATGACCCTTGAACTTCAACTTCCTTCCTACCAAAATTCCGAGATCATTTTCAATAGCGTGAATAGTTTCTTCTAGCATAATCCCATCCGCCACTCTAATACGACAGTTTTCTAATCACAACAAAGTGCATGACTTTACACTTATTAACATTGAACAGAAAGCCTTTTTCATATGCCCATAATTCCAGCCTATTCATATCATCCTGCAATTACTGAATATAAGCAGCACACCTGGTTACCATACTCATCTTTTCATCATCATTACCAGCAAATAACTGTATGTCGCGAGCCAAATCCTTCTCAATATATAGATCGAATAACAATGGACCAAGGACTGAACCTTGAGGCCCACCACTGGTTACCTTGGATTTTGCAAATTCACACCCCCATTCCAATGAATGAAAACAGCCTGTAACTTCTCCGCTGCTGAGTGAAAGCCTCTCCCATTACGTGTGAATTGGTTCTAATTTTTGCATGGTGACCCAAAAAGAGAATGTATACACATTTGTCGGGATGAATGAATGAAGTGGGAAGACAATAACAAACATCCTTGCCATAATCAGGATTTAAACCATCAGTCTCTTGGCTGGAGTGCGGATAAACTAACCACTTGTCCAACGAGTCCTGCACCCCGATATATACAACATTTGATACCTATCAATCAGCCATTCTCTCATCAGTTCCAATAGTTTATAATCCAATACCAGATTCTCCAATTTATGCAAATCATACATACTGTATTCTGTCCATTGCCTCAGAAAAATCCAAAGGTGTCATGGTGTATCCGTTCTCCTTGAAGTCAACTCTATATCCTCACCGTCGGTGAGCATATAGAGTTGACTTCAATGTTGCATACAGCAGGTTGATAGCTTTTAGCAAATTGGCTGCTCATTAGTTGAACAAGCACATTCTCATCAATCACCCGCATACCATCTGCATTCAGTAGAATTATGCTTTCAATTTCATTCTTTCTTTTACTGAGAAAGAATGAAATTGAAATTTTATATCAGTAGAATTCTTGGGGGTTGTTTTTAGCATGCAGAGCTAGTTTCTTTTCATACACAGACTTTGCTTTCCGTTAAACAGTTGTGACTTTACTGGTCTGCTGCTCATAATAATAATAATAATAATATGGATAGAATCTCAATTATTCTGTATAGTCATTATTACTTAAATGATATCTTGTTTTGACTGTATATCAAATATTGGAATAAAATAATTTTTTATATATTTTTTTTTATTATTTCTCATATAAATTACATACATTATATGAAGACAATTATGCATAACAAATACTTTCTCGTACATAAATTTTTTTTAAAATAATAATAATAAAAATAACTGTTTTTCAACATATATTATTATAATATTCATAATGATGATTATTACAGATGTTTCTTTGCAATTTTACACTCTATATATACAGTATCAATGGATATAATCAATCTATATTGCATACTTTTGTTACAGTTATTACATACATTACATACATTTCATTACATATGATACATTACTTACATTTGTTTACATATAATACATACATTAAATACTTTGGTTTACATGTGATACGTACATTACATGCACTTGGTTACATATGATACTTCTTGGATAAGAACTAATTTCTCTGCTTTCATCCTCGAAGCTTATATGTAAGCTTATCTGGGGATGACAACAGTTGGTTATTATTTATTGTTTTTTTTTTCCCTGTGTTGGGAAGCTACGAAATCTGTGCTTGCGAAATTAGCGTGCGCGCACGCACGCACGTACGCACGCACGCACGCACGCACGCACGCACGCACGCACGCACGCACGCACGCACGCACACACACACACACACACACACACACACACACACACACACACACACACACACACACACACACACACACACACACACACACACACGCGCGCGCGCGCGCGCGCGCGTGGGCGCGTGTGGGCGCGCACATACACACAATAACTTGGAATGTATTGTTGTGTTGCTGAACTGGAATAATAATAATAATAATAATAATAATAATAATAATAATAATAATAATAATAATAATTGTTTTTATAGTAATAGTAACTTATTCATTTGCTAAAATATTTACACATACAATAGACATCTTGAGTGATATTGCAACTTATAATTTTACAGAATTCAGCTCTAAGTGCTTTATTTCCTACATTGATTTCAACTAAACTTTTCAATAGTATTTTTTTGCATCTATATTATGTGTTTACAACACGTGTTCTTATGAAGATTATTCAGAATTTTTTGTATAATAATTTTTTTTTGTTTATATACTTTTTTAATTATAAGAATATTTTATTACATTATTTTTTCATGTTACATAAGAGTATTATATTAATGATAATTATCCCATAATAATCAGTATCTTCTTTATTGTTGTATGCTTTACTAAGTGTTTTATTACATAATCTGCTTCTTTGGTTATAAGGATTACGTGTGGTTGAGTAAGGCGGGTTAATCCCACCTACTTCGAAGCTTGGGTTAGCTTTTGTGAAGAGAGTGGGATTTAGCCTTCACTATTTATGTTGTTGCTACTGTTTATGTATGGGATATTGGCATTGGAAGCTGGTGATTTGTGATGTGTATATTAGTGTTAATGGTATATTAACTATGTTGGTATATTTTCCAGAGTTCGTGTTTTAATGTTCTGTAGTTATCTATGTGTATTAAATTTCTTGGTACGTTGTTGAGTTGCGTGGTTATCTGATGCGATCTCACAAAAGAACCGTATGAGTTGTTGATGGGTGTAGGGATGTAGAGAGTTGTTGTAGGTCGTGTTATATGATATGTGTCTCTGTTGTTTCGATAGGTGATGTTGAAGTAATTCATTGTTAATGTCATATAGTGTGTCAGGTTTTTAATGCTCAGAATTCTGAGTATCGCCATGTGCTTGTCGGATATTGGTTGTTGCGTGTAAGTTGTCCTGATCACTGTTGACACGATTTTCCTGTGTAGTGTTTCTAATTTTGTGAGGTGTCTATTTGATGTGTTTGCATAGACTGTTATTCTGTATCTGAGTAGGAATTCGCAGATACCGTGATATAGAAGTTTTTGTATGTTGGATGGAATAATGTCTTTAACTTGGAAGAGTTTTATGCGATGATCCGGAGTTGGTGTGTAGGTATTCTATATGATTTGTCCATTTAAGGTGGGAATCTGTATAGAGACCGAGGTATTTTGCATGTGTTACAAGTTTGATTTCGGAACATTGGCAGGTATTTTTGTTTTTAATGCAGCGATATGTATGACATATCGCTGTGTATGTGTATCGATAGTTTTGCCGGGCGTATGATTCTTGGGTTGTGTATTATCAACATCTGTGCTTTGGTGCCGTTGATTACAATTGCGTGTTGGTAGAAGTGTGTTGTGATTTCGTTTAGGTCTTATGCTTTGGAGAGAGTCGTGTTGATGTCTGTGTGGATTGCTAGCAGTGCAGTGTCATCTGCGTACTGAAATATTTGACTTCTTATGGGTATGTTATGAACATCCTTAATATATATGATGAATAGAGTGGGTGATAATATGTCACCTTGTAGTACACCGTGTTTTATTTGTATACTCCGACTGTGACATGTACCTATTTTTGTTAGTTGTGTTATGTTTGAGAGGTAGTTCCTGAACCATGTATGCAGTGTTCCTCTTATACCTATTGAGTATACTTTGGTGAGTAGTATATCATGTTCAAGTGTATCAAATGCATTGGTTAGATCGAACAGTATAAGGACGCCATACTTGTTTTTGTCGAGAGCTTTGTTTATTGTGTCGGCGATGTCCTCTAATAAAGTAATGGTACTTTTTGTTTTCTGAAAGCCGTATTGGTTTTGTGAGATTATATTGTACTTTTGTAAATAGTTCTGTAGTCTGGTGTGTGTTATTTTTTCTAGAATTTTTGAGATGACTGGTAGTGTAGCTATTGGTCTGTAGTTCTGAGTATCGTTTCTTTTGCCGTGTTTGTATATTGGCGTAATTACTGCAGTTTTTAGTTGTTGTAGAATAACGCCAGTTTCGAATAGTATGTTTACGAGTCTCAAAAGTATTGGATTTATTTGTTCAAAGTGTGTTATAAGGTCTGTGAGTCTTATTTTTTCTATTCCTGGAGTGGTCTCTGGTTTTAGTTGTAAGAGTGCTTCTTTCAGTTCCTGTTTTGTTACGGGTGGAAAATACATCGTTTGTTGTTGACTTTGTGTCGGTAGTGTTTTGTTGACCGTTGATAGTTGTCTTTTTTGAGTTCTGTGATATTGCTTGTGAATGCATGGTTGAATGAGTCTGCTAGTTCCTCTTGGTTTGTGTCCTGACCGAAGTTTTTTGCAATAAAATCTTTTGCTGAAGTTTTCTTTTTTCAAGTTACTAATTCGTTGAGTGTAGCCCATGTTTGCTTCATGTTCTCGTTATATTCCATGAATTTTTGGAAGTAGTAGCGTCTTTTTGCACTTCGAATTTTTGTTGTTAGTTGATTTCTTGTGTTTTTGTATAAGGACTGTAAATATGTGTTACTTGGTGAATTTTTAAGTTTTTTTCCATAGATTTTCTTTTACAGTAATTCATTTATCCATGGATTGTTGTTTGTTTGTCGCCTCGGTTGTGTAGGCTTTGTTGCTTTTTTGTATATTTCTGTCAACTTTAGTTGAAAATTTTCGTACAATGTTACAGGATTATTTACTTTAAGTAGGGAATTCCAGTCTGTATTTTTTACATGGCTGTCGACAATGCTCTTTAGTATGAACGAGTTTTGTCGACTTTTGTTTTGTGGTGGTAGAATGGGGGGGGGGGTAGGTAACGTAATAAAACGAAGTTGAGACAAAGTAGTGATCGGCAATTTTGACGTTAATTACTGATGATGTATATGTATGGATGGGAGCCCATATGTTGATATGATCAATGCATGATTATGTTAGTGAGTTATTGAGTATTTCTTCTCTTGTTGGGGTGTTAATGGTAGGGTTTATGTTGTACTGACTTAGTATATCAAGACATGTGTTAGTGGTTGAAGTAGCGTGGTCAAGAGTATTTATGTTAATATCTCCTATTAGGATGAGCGTGTGTGTTATATGGGGTTCGATGCCGCTTAGCCATGTTTCTAACTCGTGAACAATTCTGAGTGGATTATTGTCGTGGGGGTCTGTATATTGTGTTTATTGTGTATTTGATACTATTGTGGCTATTTGTGATTTCCAAAATTAGTGTTTCCGCATGTTCGAAATGAGTTTGTTTTTCAGTCACATTGTAATTTTCTTTGATAAATGCCACAATGCCACCTCCTCTTTTGTTTGGTCTACATAAGTTGTAGGTTTGGTAATTATTTATGTTGTATGAGTAAATTTCTTTGTAGTTTTTTGTAACTTCGGTCAGTATTAGCGCATCTATGTTTATTATGGTATAACTGTGCTGTGTTATCAATGTAAGTCAGTGTTTTTTATACTTTCTTATGTTTGTGTGTGTATGATAGTGAAGTTGGTGTTGGTGGAAATGTTGTCTGACCATTTCTTCAAAGAGTCAAAGACCTTGAAGTTTATGTTGTCTGACTGGATATGTTCGCCTATGTTTGTGATCTCCATTATATAGTTTTTAAGTGATTTTTAATCTTGTTCTTAAGGATGTGAAAAGTTAGTGTTATGTATAATATAAAAAATTATGTATAATATAAAAGTTAGTGAAAAATTATGTATACTCGAGTGTTTTCATTCTTTCTCATAAATATCTGTGAATTCTTAGTCCACAGGAACTTGCAGTTTTTTCTGTTTTAATAATAATAATAATAATAATAATAATAATAATAATAATAATAATAATAATCCTTTGAGTCCAAGACTAACCAATATTTGCCAAACACCTTATCGTAAAATTTTGGTTAAGAAAGATAGTTTGGATTTCTCGATCATAATTTTAAGTTAAAGTGTTTGAGTAAGATGAGATGATAAATCTTAATTTATGGAAGGAAAAAAAACATCCAGTCTCTTGACACTGATTAAATAAACATCAGTTGAAGCCAGATTAAAGTTCTTCGCATTCAAGACGGTATTCGAGCTTAGGGTCATCGAACACACACACACAGGAAAAAAAAAAACAGAAATAAACTCCTAAAATGACAAGAAAATTTCAGAAAACAATGGAAGTGAGTTAATAAATTATAACTCGGGAGAGATATATAAACAAACCTTTCCTGCGCTTAGATTTTGTAATTATTATCATCATCATTAAAACTAGACATGTTAATAATAAAAAAATATTAAAAATTAAACAATTAAAAAATATGAAATGTGCCACAGAACTTTAGAGATTCAAAGACTGTTCAAAGAAGACCGCACATCACCCTCATATCGTTATACTTTACTTGCACTCCTTAAGACTGATGCGCTTCTACAGGGGAATTGTTTCATTTCCTCACTGCTCTTTAAGAGAAAATTCTAGCTCTCATCCTTCTTATTGTACCTACAAAGATGGAAACTCAAATTTTACGGGAATTCTCTTGTTCCTCTCGTCACCTTTCTTAATGAAAAATTTCTTCAAGCAGCATCCCATACCACACAATCAAATGTTTATAGGCCCGTATCACATAACCACCGTCTTCAATTTACAATCTATACACTCCAAATGCTATCAATCTGTCCTTAATATCTCCATCCTGTAACCTTGATTACATCGTAACCTTTCTTTGCACATTCTCTCCTCAGCTTCTTCATCCCACTTCGGAACCCAGGAAACCAAATCTACTCCAGTCCAGGTAGTATCAAAGCTTTGTAAAGAGGAAAAATCACTTCCACGACTTCCTTATTATTAAATATCAAAGAAAAATTTGTTTCAAATAAATTACTTGTTAATCAAAAAGTCGATAAAAATTATTTTGAAAATATTTTCATAATTATTCTTCCCGATTAAAGTACTTAGCCAGGGTAATGAGGAGGAATTCGTTTCTTTGTATTTCTTTAGATAATAATACATATCATGCTGTTATAGGATTCATATTCTCGTCTTTCCAACCTCGAAAGTTTGTTTGGTGTGTTCTCAGAAAAATGCTTTGAAAATTATTTGATAGTGGGACACCGTGGCTTGAGTGTCATTAATATTCTATGAAAATTTATTCTAATTCATTGCAGTTTTAAAAACTTCACTACAGTTAAATATATAATCTGGTTAAAAAGAAAGTAAAATGACAACACAGTCTCTGGTACCTTTTTCTCACTTCTTCAGTTGAAGAATTAAAATTAAAGTGATGATAATATTAACAATAAACATCGTTTCCAGTGTGTCACTATATCTTATAGGGAATCCTATCCAAAGATTGCTTGGAACTACCGAATGTTCGGAACTAAGGCAAACAGGTAAAGCTACAAGACCAGTGGATAAAACTTAAATAATCACGTGTGTTCCTCTCAAGGTTTGCCTGTTTCGCGGGATTACGCTTCGGGAATCAGAGAATAAAACTCGTTCTCCCTCATAATGAGAGTTACTGTCTCATGTATGTTAGATTCGAAATACTGGATACTGACTTGTGAAACACTGGTGTATGTTGTTATCCAATCCAGAATGGAGATGTTTATAATCATATCAATGAATGGGTGTGAATGACTGCGCATCAGTACAGAGTCTCGTTAGTGACTAATGAAATTACTGGTTCTTCGGAGGTGCATATGTCATAATCAACAGGTGCCCATGGCCACGCATATAAGCATATAAAAACAGCGGTCTGAGTGGATTAGTTTATATAAATTATTTGCGATCTTTATTTTTTTTCCAAGTTATTTTAAATTGGAATACGTGTAATAGTGATGTCAATATTACTTTTAGTAGTGCTTCTACAATGACGAAAAAAAAAAACAATCAATGACCGAGATGGAATTTTTGCCATTCATGAAATGCTTAACTTTTTATTCATTATAGTAAATTATTTTTCTTATTATAATAGATCATTTATTATAGTATTTTAGTACAGCATATTTATTCATGTCCGTTATACTTAAGAAATATTTATAATCTTTCATATACTAATTATATGAAGAGCCAAAGGCTTCATTTCGGCGACATGAACTTATTTAAGTTCATGTTGCCGAATTGAAGCCTTCATATAATTAGTAATTTATCAGGACACCTTTTTGGCAATTATTATAGAATGGATGTAAGTTCTGTTCGCTACAAACTTAGCTAGGTCTACCTAGTCACCGATGAGACCTGAATAAAAGTTGAAACCGGTCTGAGTGACCTTCTCTCATAATGTAGAACAGTAATACAGCTCCTAGGAGCTAAGTTCACATTATGGGTAAATATCAAGAATAGTGATCTGAGCTTGCTCCACCCTTTCTTTGAGTTGCCTCAGCTTGCACTACCTTCAAGGATCAGGTGCTGCACTATCCAAGTATTTGCTTACGCCTGGAATCGCCGAACTTGATATAGTTTCTATATTCGGCATGAAACTCTTTGAGTTTCTTATTCAGTTAAGAAACAATATGGATTGTAATATCCCTTAACTTAAATAATCTTTCATATGTTATTTTTATTTATTTTTAAATCTAATTTTATGAATTGCTAAAATGATCATCATGATTTATCCTTGTAAAATGGGATTTGCATCTATAGCGCTAGGACACCTAAAGAAAGACTGTTATAGGTTCCATTCTAGTCACCGAGTAACGAAAGGTTTTCTTAGCCTTACTTCTATCTATCTCAAGTTAGTTGGGAATTGCTTGGATCGGTTTATTTCTACCTCTTTTTTTTTTTTTCTGAAATAATTACCTAAACAATGTCATTGTATGGCAGTTTGATATTGTTCAAAAACGTTTTTATAAAATGTGATTATTTTGAGAAACAATATCAGAAATTGAAATTTAAGAGTAGCATAAAGCATAAAACAGAAAAAAATTAACAGAATAAAAATCCCCAATCCAGCCGATGTGGATTGGTCAATTTATTGTAACAATTGCGTTCAATTTAGAAATATACGGTTGTACACAATATATATTCAGGTCGAAAACATGTCCCATTTGTAATGAGGTTCTCGCACACTCCACAGCTTTTCTGATGTAGGTGGGAAAAGACGTAAGTTTTAGCTTTCCGATTCGGAAAACTGGTTAAAGATGGGAGAAGGTGTGTGTGTGTGTGTGTGTGTGTGTGTGTGTGTGTGTGTGAGATTTATTTTTATTTTAGGTTCTAAAATCGTTTTCTTATACTGATGTAAGTCGAGAACTTTTTTAATTCTTGATTCGTTTGATTCCTGTTAATATTTTCATAAATTAGATTTCTATTTAACTTAAAATCGTTAATCATGTATAAATTTACGTAAACATTTATAAATTATTTATTAGCACATATACATATAAATACATAAATACAAAATTAAGAAAGAAAAATTTAAGAAAAAAATACATAAACACATATCAAATATGGTGCCCTTACTTTAATTTGAAATTCCTTTAAATATTAGTTAACATAAACATAAACAAAAAACTTATTAACGGTGTCTTTAATTAAACAGGCGAGTTACGGTCAATCATTTGGTTGATATGGTTATTTCTCGCGATCGGCAGTGGCTGTTTTAATCATAAAATTGGTTAATGTTGTCTGTTTTTTTTTTCTTTCTTTCTTCATATATTTCGCGATAACATCTGACTGCTTCTCGAACTTGATTTTTCGATTTTGGCGAAGCGATCAGTGTCTTGATCCATAATTTCGAGTAACTGAAGACCTTGATTTAGTTTTCAAAATGCTTCAGCTAATCCTTTTACAGTATAGTTCGCCCACCGATTAGAGATCCTTCGACACGTCTGCGCATCTCAGAAAAAGGAGAATCCATTCCGATAATAGGGTAATAAGTCAGTATTGTGGGATGAGTTGTTTATTATTACCGGTCGGAAAATTAACTTCTCTTTTATGATTATTGTAGTTAACTATGTTGCTTGTATAACAGTTGGAAAATTTTACCTATAAAGCACGCGATTCCGCGTGTTGGCGACCAATTCGGAGGTCCTTCATTTCTTTCTCCCCTTCAGCATGAATCGACTATTCTTGGAAAGACGAAAATTCGAAGCAGGGACCTACAAACGGTGGGCGAACTATAAATGTTTTAACGATTTCTCTTCTTCATCTTCCTCATTATTCCTTTCTTCTTCTACAACTCTTTCGTTTTGGAAAATCAAGTCTTGATCAGTCAGTTCACCTTCTTCGTGATCTGCTAATTCTTCTATATCGGTAATATTGATTTCGAGATCCAGTTTTCTTGCAATCTGAACGATTTCTTCACCAATTAGTTCTAACATACTATTCTAATTGTACTCTTCGAGTGTCTCCTGCGGTAGTAACTTCTTCCAAATTCCTCGCATACATTGTTCCGATACTTCCTTCCATGAAGTTCCAATGTTCTGGATACGTTGGTTAATATCGTAATTTTTCCAAAACTCGAGGAATCTTACACCATCGTTGTCCATTGCTGTTATTGCTTGAGAAAATGTAGTTTTCAGATAATATGCCTTGAATGCAGCAATCGAAACTTGATCCACAGGCTGAATCACAGCTGTTGTATTGGGCGGTAGAGCCATCACATTTATATTTTTATTCAAATCGCTGATGTGAAGAGGATGTCCTGGAGCATTGTCAAGCAGCAATAGAATTTTAAAAGGAATGCTTTTTTCAAGACAGTAGGCACGTACTTCTGAAATAAAACAATTTAAGAACCAGTCTTCGAATAAAACAATTGTCATCCAAGCCTTAGGATTACTCGTGTAGTAAACCGGCAACTCATTCTTGTCAATGTTTTTCAAAGCTCTGGAATTTTGTGAACGGTAAACAAGAAATGGCTTTAATTTAAAACCAGCAGCATTTCCTCCAAGAAGCGCAATCCTATCTTTAGATGCCTTAAAACCAGGCGCCGAAGTAGCTTCTCTGTGAATGTAAGTTCGTTCTGGCATTCTCTTCCAGAACAGTCCGGTTTCATCTACATTAAAAATCTGCTCTAGCAAATAGCCCTCATCTTTCATCATCTCTTTCAGATTTTTCTTGAAAATTTCGACAGTTTCAAAACCGGAACTAGCAGCTTCTCCCGTTATTCGTATGTTATGTAAGCTAAATCGGCATTTCAATCGATAAAACCAACCTTTACTAGCGTTAAGCTTACAACATTTAGCTTCTTGTTGTTTCCTTAAATTGTCAAATAGGCTGCATGCTTTTGTTTGAGTCGTAAATAAACTGAGATGAATATTCTTGTTGATTTGATCATCTATCCATATCATTAAAAGCTTCTCCGTTTCATGAATTGGCGCTTCTCTTTTTTCTATTGCGTATTGGTGATAGGCTTTCCTTGTCGACTAATGGTGATGCTGCGATGCGTATACAAAAGCAATGTGATATACGTATGTATATGTTGGCGGCAAAGTTAAATTAAAGAATTTTTAATAATAATTTTTAGCCGTCGTAAGTGCGAATCGTCGTAAGTCGAAGACAAGCTGTATCTTTCTTATATATATATACATGGATTTCAAACTTCAAATGATTGGATTTCAACTTCAAATCCAATCCTCAATTTCACTGATTCTGATTCAGTACATTCTTAATTCTTATTTTACCAACTATGCATTACACAATTCATAAAAATGAATTACTTCTACATTTATCCAAGAATTACTTCTACATTTACTTCGGTTGAGACGGACAAAGTTTGCTAATATCAGTGCTTATAAACAAATAGAGTTTCTCGTTCATAACAAAACGTAATATTTTCTTCAAGTCTTACATGTGGCAAAACCGAAATCGGAGAAGTGAAGATTTGATTTCTCTTCGTAAGACAACTTATACCTCCTAAGTTTATTTCCTTAAGCATAGTGCAAACATCCCCCTCTTGACATTGAAGAAGTTAGTTATTTTTTATTTTTATTTTATTTTTTCTAGAACAGCAGCCATGCGCACCTATTTACTATTTCCTGATCGCCAATTGGTTTAGTTATTGAAAAACGTTCTCATTACATGTAATCGCATTTGGACTTAATATTAGCAGCTTTTTGAATCAAATTTTTTCTTGATTCCTTTTAATATCAACGACCAGTTATTACTGCTTCATTTTTCCTTCACACACATAATCAGGTACGTTCAAATAAAATAAAATCGTAATGAAACTATTAAAACATTAGTCAGTAGTTTATAAGAACTAGTCAACGAAATGTATTATTTTTCTATATTGTGTTGCAATGTCATCAAGGAAAAATGAGTGATGGTTTAAGAATAAACCAAAAATGTGGAAAATCGGAAGATAACCAGTGCTCCAGTCATATTCGAAGCTGAAAGTTAAGCGCTGAACTATTGTTGAATTAGAGGCGCATGAAAGAATATTTGTCTAATCGGTTAGAATCAAAGCTATAGAAAATTTTGCTTTGTAGTTTAGCTTTATAGTACTAAAAACGACGCCACATAGGTCTTTGATATTTTACCGATGTGTCCCAATTGTTAAATTTTCCTTTCAGAACTACCGCTATAAGTTATTAAAAGAAAGTATGCACTCAATAAGTAACAAGTAATATATTCAGGCGTCAATATTACTAATTGAAATGGGAATCCGCGCATGGTATTTTTGATAGACGTCTGTGTTGCGCCATAAAGAAAATGTGACAACGCTCGCACGCACACAGTGGCGTATTTATTTTCATTGAAACTGTGTTCTTTGCATGAGAGGGAAACGCATATTTTTCGAACTAAAACGTCTTGCGTATGACTGTGCAATTCAGTTCAACCAAACAACTATTATTGTAACCATCTCGCGAAGATATTAACGAAAGAAAATAATTTTATTTTCTCTGTGTGGAAAAAAACAACAACTTACGAATTATATGTTCACTTTTCGTGTGAGATTCATGTTTCCCTTTTTATGCTACTGAATATTGGTTCAACAGTGAAAATTGAACAGTGAAATCAACGTTCCTCTGTATCCTTCACTGTAGAAAGTATCAAGATACATTTAGGAATGCACGGCTTAGCATTTCACAGAACACACAGAAATGCAGCGCCTGTCAGTGTGTCTTTTGCATCTAATGATAAACCAGAGATTACCGAGTGGTCTAGTTGGAAAATACTCTCCTGCGGATTGACATTATGTGGAAATCATTTAAACCTGAAAGCAAGTGCTACAAAAAACTCGATGGTGAGTTCAGTTTGGTTTTTAATGTGTGTGCTCTCTTCAAGCGTTCACATTACATGGGGATTTTTTTTCCGCAATGACACATGGCTCTCAGCTGTCATTTGGACCAACCAAGATGTTACCCTTTTGTGCACATTATGCATTTTCAGAAGAAAACAATCCGCTTTGAAGTCGCTGCTAAACTGTTTTCCCAGATGTCAATCACCATCATGCAGAAAAACATGCAAGTCAACAAAAAATACTCTTTACCTTGTAATCTGTTGCTGGATCTGGTTCTTTGCATCCTTCACATTTTCCGTAGTTATTATAATATTCTTAGAAAATAACTTTTCATCATCTAAATTGGATAGGGCACTGAAATGCACAGAATTTCTTTTGTATAATTTCATCGGTTGGGCAGCTTTAATATTCGTCCCTTGTGCATACATGTACACTGTGGTGATTATTAAGCATAATATTTCCACTGTCATTGAACGGATCCAATTCTTACGTTCGAATAGGACAACATTTGCAGAAGATATAGCTCCGGTCAAGTTGTCTTATATTCGGATTGTCCAACTAATTGATGATACAGAAGACGTCTTCTCATTCATGATATTTTTATGGTATGCCTACAACATATTTGGAAGTTGTTTTAATATTACGAAAGCTGTTCTCGATATGCAGAAAATTGACATATGGCGTTTTAGTAGTTCTGTATTGAATATATCATCATGGTGGATTGTGTTCATAATTACATCGTACGTCGCGTCCAGTGTGAATGATCTTCAAAAATCTTTCATTTTAGAACTTGGGAAATTAATTAAGGATATTCCCGAATATGAAAGAAAATTGCAGAAAGAAATAGAGAGGTTTGTAAATTTCGTCCATGTGTTGCCATGGCAATTTACAGTTAATGGTTTCTTTCCCATTAACAAGAGTTTGATATTGACTACGGTGAGTGTTGTAATCACTTTCAGCATGTTGGTTGTTCAGCTGAATCCCACAGTAGCTGCAAGTTTGAAATTTTGAAGAGCTTAAGATTGTTATTATCATTCTTCTTTTTTGCTAACTCACGCTAATCCAGCAACTATTCTAAGAGATACATACCGATCATTGAATCGCAAACGTTTATTTAATACCGGTTAAATCCTTCTTCAGCTCGAAATACAGAGCATATATGTTTGGTATAGATTCCGCATTTTGGATCGCATTCATCTATAACTACCACACCTTCCTCAGACATTCCTTTAACTGGCGCAGTTTTGACGGAGGAGAGCTTTCTTCCGGAATCTATTTTCTTAACATGTTCTATACATTCTCAATGGGTTCAGACGCCGGCTTTGCTTGGACAGAAAATATGGTGGATATTATTGTCCTGTTCGGCGAACGACTGCTAAGGAATTCTTGTGCGATGAATACTGCCTTCACTAAATGATTCTGTAAATTGCCGCACACTGGAAATTCTCGTTGTCCGTACAAGCCTTATCAATAGACGACGGCGAAATCATTACTTACAGACTGTCTTAAGATCACTCCCGGGATATTCTTCCTTTAAAAACCTCGTCAGCTCTGATGTTTTCAATAACATGGCTCCACACAGACGGCACCCATAAAAAGCCGTTGATCGAAATGATGCTTTGTTTTTCCTATTGTGATCAACATTATTGACGATTAACATTATATTAAAGCAGCATACTTAAAAAGTTGCCTAGACACGTGTAGACGCATGTGACCAAGTATTTTGCACAGACTCTGCATAGATGTGGTTTACGGGCATCTGCATAAAGGTTTGTAATTAATTGTTTTGTATGCGAATGAATCAAGTGTTATACTGATATTACGTCTGTTCATTTATTTCTAATTATCGGATCATGTATTCTAATATAGTCCACGAACCGAATGTTAAAACTGTTTCATATTCCTTGCACTGAAATACAGCAGAATGATCAATGATAATATTAAAGAGAATTCTGGTATATTACGTATTGCATCTTGAAATACTGCATTTATTAAGTACCCTTATTTTCCTATTTTGCTAGACAATATGAGCAGATTTTCTTTTACTATTTGTGATTTAAATGATCGGTGTCAATAATGGTGTTATATTGCAACGGACTAGAATTATTTCTCAATTATATTGTAAAGAATAAGCGTCAGATGCATTTTGCAAATTTCCTGAGCGCTTTTTACATGCGGTTGAATCAAATGTTCTTTAGCTTTAAGTAATACGTGTGTTGAGGCTTAACTGCTGTGAAGAATTCATGCTAGAGGTTTTATGGAATATTAACAGCACTGAGAAAGGATTAAAACTAATTTTAATACTTCCAATATTTCGTATCCGTCACAGAGACATCTTCGGGAAACACAAAAACTTTTATTAACAACACACACACACAAATACAATACAAAGTGAAACTAAAGTCCTATCTAGCTGGAGCGCCCTCTATGGGCATTTGCAGGTGGCCTGGGATGTAAAGAGGGATCTCTGATAATTAAAGTTTCCAAAAAAAACTTCCCAAAATTTGAGAAACTTTAATTATTAGCGATCCCTATTTACATCCCAGGCAACCTACGAATGCCCATAGAGGGCGCTCCAGCTAGATAGGACTTTAGTTTCACTTTGTATTGTATGTTGTTACAAACAGCTTTAAGTAATCATTTCTCTGACTAGATTGATTAAAATAAAATATAGAAATACATTGGAATAGGGTTATCTTTAAAATATTAGAATATTTTACTTCCCTCGGACAATTTAAAGGGAAGAAAAGTATAAAAAAGAGTCTGGTTTTATATATGATGCTAATTTTGTGTTCAAAATTAGCATAATATATAATTATTTGGATTACGCTTCAAAGAAGGCTGCAATGCCATCTTTGAAGCGTAATCCAAATGGAAAGGAATGCTGATAACGACGTTTGCAACACCGTTAAATTTTTAATCCAGTTGCTGCAAAAAGTGAAACTTTTAACCAAAGGCAATGACATATACTGAAAACATTCATTATCCTAGGAGCACTCCAGAGATGAATAATTGGGAAAATGGGGAAAATGTCGATTCTAGGATAATATTTTCATTATGAATAAAAATGTCACTCATACGTGTTTCTGGTGGTTTGAAATTAAAAAAAAATACAAATAAACAATAGTTCAGTGTGTCTCTGTTGAACAGACGTTTTTCATATTTCCATCGAGATTGCGAATTGTTCATAATAACACCATAAATGAAAATCATAAGTGAAAAAAAACACGAATATGGGGAAACATTTGCATTCGCGTTATGTGTGTACAGTCTCATAATCACACTGAGTAGCATAACTGTTAATGTGCAGCTCTGCTTTTTTTTAAGTGTAAACTTCCTGAATATGCTATGAGATACTGGACAGGCGAAACAAGTAATTTTCCTTATCCACGTAAAACATATTATTGCACAAAATGACGTGTTTCCGTTATCTCAGGTATTCATATTAGGTAAGATAATAGTTTTATCGAAATGATTCACGATGATGTATTTTACAAATGCACCTATAAATTGACAATCAGAATTTAATGGCGTGCAACTTCTTATCAACATTGATGAGTTTGTGTGTGACTGATGTAAAAAATATTTAATTGAGTTCTTAATCAATTAATACATCATTCAATAATAGCGTGTATGTGTGTGTGTGTGTGTGTGTGTGTGTGTGTGTGTGTGTGTGTGTGTGTAGTCATTGAATCGATTCAGACCTTAATACAATAAAATATATAAGCAAACCCCAGGTCTCCCTAATTTGTTTTATAATTCATAATTACATTTTTCACCTGCAAAGTTTCTTTCCCTTTTTTTTTTTTGACGATCAACTGATAATTATTTTATGTTTTTAAATTAGTTTTTAAATCTCGTGGACACTTATTACCAATAAGTGTCCACGAGCCTTTGTAGCTTAGAAAATATAAAGAGAAAATCCATTGTTTGGAAAAGACGCTGGTTCGATTACTCTCTCTGTGAACCGAAGAATCTATCCGATCTTTCTATTTGTCAATTAGCCAGTCTCATATGGAGGTGGCAGGTTTTATCGCCCATATCTACAGCCGTAAATGCTGTAGACATGAAAAGTATCAAGAAACCAGCTTCTTCTTAATTATATCATTGCTATCCACTAACCGTTAGATTCAGAATAGAAAAAGAAGAGGTGACCACAGAAAAAAATATTAAAACAATCCTTTATCTTTAATATTGTACATGAACGCGAAATTGTCGTCTGTTTACCGTAATATCTGATCATTTACTTTCAGTTTAGCAAACAGATCTTCTGCTTATACGAAGTAATTACATTTAAGTAATAAATTGAACTCAGACATTTCCCACGCCTGCCAATGTAGCTCGAATTAAAATTATAATTAGAGTTCGATATAATTCTAAAATCGTTTCTTAATTTTATCTTAGTCTAGATGACAGCTCGTTTAAACAGTTGGCCTTTTTATTGTTATCGACGGAAGCATACTCTACCCTGTATTCTACCACTGCGGAATAAAACTGATTTTACGAGAAAAGAAAACACGCTTGAATGCATCTGAAAGACTGCCAGTTTCAATTAAAAATAATCCGTGAATTTAGAATACAAAGTGATCGGCTTTGAACCACTTCACTAGGTTGGATTATTGACATCGCATTGCCGAGTGACATCATCACCAATAGCAAAGAACTTGAAAAAGAATATCGAGCCTTGTGGCTTATACACATCAAGGGCATTTCAATCATTTTCAAATAAACTAACTAATATCAAGAATTAACAAGAACGTTTAAAATTTAAACACACGTGATTTGCAAAACTGGCATTACTTGGAATAATCCTTATTTTACAACGTACCTGAGTGAGGATTCTTATATTCTTTGGTAAAAACTGAATTCAACTGCAGCATCAGTCATTGTGAATAATGTTTGCTGTTTTGGTTGTATTTCGATTATGTCAGTTGTTTACCACTCCGAACTGCCGTTCACGTATTGATTATTACTGTAACGGATGGATTCCTAACTGTCTGACTGATAAATCAAAATCCTGAAATTTCTATTTGCTCACTTTTTGTTTTTTTCGTTTTTCCAAAATATCTTTTTTTTTTCTTTGACTTTTTTTTCAGTTCGCTTTGTTTCGCTAATCCTATTATACTACACTTCTGCCTTCTATAGTTTCGAAAAAATGGAAAAATTCGGGTTTAAAAATCACTTATAGATAAATTTGTCACCTTTCGTGCCGCGAATGAAATATTCTCATATTTTAATATTAACGCCGTCTTCGTATACTCCGTTAAAAAAGACATTATTTCCAAAAGGTATTTTTGATAATAACATAAAACCACTTAAAAAATTATATACTTTTATAGTTATGGAGTTTATAAGCTCATAAATTCCAAACGTCCTGTCCATTTTCCAGTATATGTCATGCAAACGTCCTGGTACTTAAATGAAAATCATAGGGTTTCAGGAGACGAAATGCTACTACCCTCTTATGGGACCAACTAAAGCCTCATTCAAAGGCTCTCATAAACCTTTGTCCCAATATAGATGGGAGTTGAAACGAGTTGTTTCCAGCATATCACCTGCCAGAAAATTGTACCACTCTCCATGTGGATGGAATCCATATAAGCGAAAGTGAATAGCTGTTTCTTCAATATAAATACTCAAGAGACGCTTTGTTTCTCATTCTGAAATATTTTATTTATCATGCGCTTAACAATAGGTTTGGTAAGCAAAATGAATCATTAAAATAATCGACTTGTTATAAATTTTCAGTTGTAAAATTAGATTGTAACTTCAATATCCATCTAAAATTTTCTTTGGTGATTACGTGAACGTTTAAATGAATATCTACTACAATCTCCGTATTACACACAGTAAACGATAACAGGATGTATTCATATTATATCAAGTAAGAATTATTTCGATTCCAGGAGTATAATAAAAGTAATATACAAGCACTCGAATGCGAAGTGATTTTGTTCTCACATTTTACTACATATATTGAATTGAGAGCCTTCATAGCTTAGTCATTATACACGAAGCCCTTACTTATTGAGTGCATAAGTTGTTTTAATAGGAAAAATTAAAAACGTTTTGAAAGGAAAAATTAAAATCTTGTTTGCAGTCCGACTGGGTTATCTGTAAAATATCAAAGACCTATGTAGCTTCGTTTTCAGTACTATAAAGCAATACTACAGAGCAAAAGTTTCTATAACTTTCATTCTAACGATTAGACGAATATTCTTTCATGCGCCTCTAATTCAACAATAGTTCAGCGCTTAACTTTCAGCTTCGAATATGACTGGAACACTGGTTATCTTCCGATTTTCCACATCTTTGGTTTATTCTTACACCATCACTCATTTTTCGTGATGACATGGCAACACAATATAGAAAAACCATACATTTCGTTGACTATAATCAACTTTTCCTTCTTATAAACTACTGACTAAAGTTTGAATAGTTTCATTACGATTTTATTTTATTTGTACGTACCTGATAATGCATTTGATTGAACAATGAAGCAGTCACAACTGATCGATCGTTCATATAAAAGGAATCGAGAAAAATTTTATTCAGAAGAGCTGCTGATATTAAGCCCAAGTGCAATTAAATGTAATATGAGAAGGCTTTGTAATAATTGGACAAATTGGTGATTAGGAAATAGCAAACAGTTGCGCATATATATATATATATATATATATATATATATGCTTAGGCTAAAACTTACGTCTTTTCCACACCAGCATCAGAAAAGCTATGGTGTGTGTGAGAACCTTATTACAAATTGGACATATTTTCGGTCTGAATATATACTCGTATTTTATACAACCATATATTTCTAAATAAAACGAAATTGTTATAATAAACTGACCAATCAACATTTTTGTAAAATATTAAACAACTATACAATGACATTGTTTGGAGAATTATTTCAGGAAAAAAAAAAGAAAATAGATTTAGAGAACGGCACATAACTGCCATGATCTTATTATTGTCTGCAGTAGTATGAATTGTTTCTGAGATGCTGGGTAGAGACTTGAATTTCGGGAAGAAAGAAAACGACCTAAGCAATTCTCAACTAACTTGATTTAGATAAAGTAAGGCTAAGAAAACCTTTCGCTACCTGGTGACTAGAATGGAACCTATAACAATCTTTCTTCGGGTGTCTTAGCGCTGTAGATGCAAATCCCATTTTACAAGGATAAACCATGATGATCATTTTAGCAATTTATAAAATTAGATTTAGAAATAAATAAAAATAACCTATAGAAGCATTAAATATGTTTTAAGCGAAAAGCGTACATGCATAAATATCCTCTACTAAAATACTATGATGAATGTACTATCATAATAAGAAAATAATTTGCTATAATGACGCCATTAATTTATATTAAAAAACTAAGCTTTTCAAGAATGCCAAAAATTCCATCTCGTTAATTTAATGGGTTTTTTCTTATTGTAGAAGCACTATTAAGAGTGCTTCTACAATAAGCACTATTAACATCACTATTACACCTATTCCATTTTAAAAGAAACGGCTTGAAATAATGATATGAAATCATTTTTATCAACTAATTCATCCAGGCCGTTGTTTTTATGTGCTTATATGCTTAAATGGACTACAGAAATTTAAGAGCACCTGATGAGTATGACAAATGCACCTCACTAGAACAAGTAATTTGTTTAGTCACTAGCGAGACTCTGTACTGATGGGCTGCATTCACACCCATTCATTGATATGATTATAAACATGTCCATTCTGGATTGCTAATCGCTTACTTTCCTATAAACAGTATAACAATATACACCGGTGTTTAACAAGTCAGTATCCAGTACTTTGAACCTAACATACATGAGATAGTAAATCTCATTATGAGAGGGGAACTGGTTTTAGTCTCTGATTCCCGAAGCGTAATCCCGCGAAACAGGCAAATCTTGAGAGGACACACGTGATTATTCAAATATTATCCACTGTCTTATAGCTTTACCTGCTTGGCTTTGTTCCGAACCTTCCGTAGTTACAATATAGTGACACACACATACTGGAAACGACGCTTATTGTTAATATTATTATCACTTTGATGTAATTCTTCAACTGAAGAAGAATTACATTAAAGTGAGGAAAATATATGAGAAACTGTGGTGGTATTTTAAGTTCTTTTTAAGCAGTTTAGAAATTTAATTGTAGTGAAGTTTTTAAAACTGCAATGAATTATAATGAATTTTCATAGACTATTAATTACACTCAGACCACGGTGTCCCACTGTCAAATAATTTTCAAAGCATTTTTCTGAGAACACACCAAACAAACTTTCGAGGTTGGAAAGACGACAATATGAGTCCTATAACAGAATGATGTGTGTTATTATTTAAAGAAAGACAAAGAAATGAATTCCTCCTCATTACTATGACAAAATACTTTAATCAGGAAGAATAACTATAAAAATATTTTCAAAAGAATTTTTATAGACTTTTGATTATTAAAGTAATTTAATAAATTCATAATTACATAAGATGTTAGTTTATATAAATTTAAAATAATGTATAAATACCAGTGGAAGTAAAAAAAATTCATTATTCGTATCGCTGTATTATTCTCTTGGAAATGTTCGTCCACTTACTAAAACTGTAATGGACGAGTTTCATAATGACTAGTTCCCCCCCCCCCCCCTCTAGGTTTCTAACTACAAAACAACGTTTACGTTTGCAATCCAAAATAAAAGACAGATTACCCAGTAGGGCGACATTGATCGGATTTCACTAAATCTAGAAACGTCGATCTTGGTGCACGTGTGATAAAGAAAAGAATAAAATTTTCTTTCTACTGAACACTGTTTTTATTTTGTGCTCGATCAATTTGTTTGTTTAATTGGGCAAACCACTATTATTATTATTATTATTAAAATATATATATTATTGTTATTGTCGTGCTTGTTGTTATTGTTATTAAAAATAGAAATATAGAAATAAAGAAAGGCCTCCCTACGAGGGAGGCCACATACTGCACATACACCAGATATCATACTTATTCTTGAATTCATTCACACTGTTTGCACTCACAACATCCAAAGGCAATCCATTTAAATCATGCACCACCCTCTGAGAGAAAAATCTAGCCCTCATACTCTTCTTGGTGGTCTTCATTCTCAGCTTCCAAGGATGCCCTCTCGTCCTTTCCCGACCGTCCATCAACTAAAAAATTCCATCAACTGAGATCCTGTATGACCCTTTCAGAAGTTTATAAGTCTCAATCATATTACCCCTCTTTCTCCTGTCTGGTAGTGTCTGCAATTTCTCAATCTGTCTTCATAATCAGTATTCCAGAATCCTGATATCATTTTTAAGAGCGTCCTTTGTACCCTCTCCAAAATATCAGAATCACCACGGAAACCAGGAGACCAGACCTGCGCACAATAGTCAAAGTGAGGTCTTATCAATGCCTTGTAAAGAGGCAAAATAACATCTTTAGCTTTACATGTGAACTTTCGTTTCAGCATTGCAATTACCTTATATGTGCGTATAGGACGACCGGCGTAGAAGACGGGGCCTAAATTTTAGGCTATTTTTAGGTTTTAAGCTTATGTCGGTTGTATAAGACGATCCCCAATTTCTTCCTTCTTGTATTAATGCAACGTTAGTTATTGTTGTTATATCCTTCATTTTTATATTTATGCATATCGATATTTTATTTAATTTATTTTATTTTATTTTATTTTTTGCATAGCATATATTTAGTATTTACGCGAATTACCCTAATTAAAAATGATTATCCCCAATTTTAATTAATTTTTCATTTTGCATTTTTTAAAAAATTTTAAGATTATTAAAATTGTTATCATTTAAAATGATGGAACCAGCAACAAAACGAAGAAGGTATGAAGCTCGATTTAAAATAAGGGTAATGGAAATGGCTAAGCAAAATAATAACTCTGCTACCTGCAAGAAAGCTTGACATAACCGAGAAGATCGTAAGAGAATGGAGGAAGAAGGAAGATATTTTAAAAAATATTGCCAAAGAAAAAATACGATGAGAAGGCATCACCCGATGGCTGTAGCTGGAAAATCACGTTGCAGAATAGATATTCGAACAAAGGCAGAATGGTTATCTTTTTACAAGAAATATGATTAGAGCATATGTATTAAAATGGTCAAGACTGAATTTGGAATTCCATGAAAGTATGCAATTTCAAGCTACTTCAGGATGGTGTAATCGTTTTATGAACAGACAAAATCTGGTAATACGACAAAATATGAAAATTGCTCAAACACTATCAGCAGATCTTGACCACAAACATACCAGTTTCCATAAATTTATTATTCAGTCGAGACAAGAACATAAATTTCTATTGTCAAATATTGGAAATGTAGATGAAACTCCTATGAGCTTTGATATGATAAGCAATAAAACAGTGGAGTCTAAAGATAGTAAGAGTGTACTAGTTCGAAGTACAGGTCATGAAAAACCAAGATTTACGGTTGTGTTGTCATGTTTGGCTGATGAACCAAGTTAAAACCAATGATTATCTTCAAACGTAAAACTAAACTTAAGATAAAATTTCCTTCAGGTGTTTTTGTACGTTTTCACGAAAAAGGATGGATGGAAGAAAATCGTGTGAAATTATGGATAAATAATGTGTGGAACACGCGACCAAGCGGTGTAATGAAGAAACGCAGTTTATTAGTATTTGATATGTCTCGTAGTAATTTACTGAGAATACTAAAAGTCTTCTAGAAAAAAATAACACAAAAATTGCTGTTATACCAGGTGGTTTAACTTCTATATTGCAACCACTAGACGTCTGCTCACATGCTAGAAGAGTGGAATAATTGGATGTTGAATGGTGAAAAATCATTTTACAAACGGTGGATCTATGCGCGCTGAATCACTTGATATATTGTGCAAGTTTGTAATCAAAGCATAGAATAAAGTAAACGTAGAGACGCGATTTACACCACTTACTCGGGTACACCACTTGTCACCTTACATCTTGCAGACTCACATCCACCTTATACCACTTTTTGATATCTGTCAGTCAGCCATCCTCTTATCGATGCTCATATTCTATAATCCAAACCCATTTTCTCCTATTTATGCAACGGTCGACCATGCTGTATTATGTCAAAAGACTTAGCAAAATCCAAAAGTATCATAGTGAATCCATTCTCCTTGTCTAGTTAAATGGAAACATTGTTATAGAATGTGAGGAGTTGTTAAAACATGACCTTCCTTAGTAAACTCATGCTGTTCACTGCAAAGTAGAGATTCACTTCAACCCATTTTTGAATGCGAGCCCTGACCATTGTTTCCAAAATACCACTCATAAGATACTAACTGGATGATAATTGGATACATCGTCTTTGCACCACCCTTGTGCAATGGAATTACCATACATTACTTCCATTCCTGCGAAATCTTCTCTATTAAGAGACTCATATTAAACAGCCTGTTCAACGGAATAGCCAGTTCAGTTGAACATGCTTTTAGCACACGATGATATCCCATTAGTCCTTATTGATGAATTTTTATTAAATTTGTGTAACAGCTCTAATACCTCGTTTTCAAACACCTGCGTTTATTCATCTAGTGAATATCTAACAGTCAGCTCAATGTTGTGTACACCAGGTTGATAGTTTTTAACAAATTGGCGCTCATTAGCTGAACAACCTCTTCTGCATCTGTAACCCTCACTCCGTCTGCATTTAGAAGAGTTATTCTTTCATATTCATTCTTTCGTTTACTTGCAGCATATCGATAGAAATCTTGTAGGTTGCTTTAGAGGCAAGCGTTTCTTTTCATACTCAGACTTTGCTCTCCGTGCATTATTTGTGACTATTCTAGCCTGCTGCTTATAACGTTCATAACGGATGTCACCCTTGTGCACACACGATATTACTTCCATGTCGTCTTTTTTATGAATCTTTTGCTTAATAAGATTACATATACATTTGACTCCTACCCTATTTATTCTTCGAACTCTCGGGAGACATTCTGATATCGCATCATTTAAGTATTGTTTCAACGCTTCCCATGCACTATGGATATTCTTCCCATCCAGCAACCGATCCCATTCCACTGAACTCAATATACTCCTCAGTTGGTCATAATTTCCTGCTTTTTAGTTCAGCGAGTAACTTTTCCTAAGTGGAACATTCATGAACATAGTCACTTCCAAAGTGACTATGTTCATGAATGTGACTATGTTCCAAAGTGACTATGTTCCAGAAGCAGAATAGTTACATCTTTAACTGAAACGCCCTCTGACACTATAATCATATCTATCACTCTTTGACCTCGAGTTCCTTCTGTCACATGCTGCGTGCGGAAGTTGTCCCGCAACAGCTCAATAAATGCATTTTCATTCATCTCTTGAGATTCTACTACTAAACAATCAATATTTGAAAAATTAAAGTCTCCCATTAGGATTACTTTTTCGCGCTCATCTTTGCGCTATTTGGTGATGTATTTCTTCATCACTAGCAACCGACCCACAAGGTCCGTACCCCCCCCACACACTATGTAATTGATCTTGTTAGATTCCACCTCACACCAGATGGCATCAAACTCATTTCCACATGAAATATTGTTAATAGTAGTATTACAATCATAGATCTCAACTCTGACTGGATTCAAATCATCCGCTATCATTAGCAGATCCTCCCCCTTCTCTCCTCTCCTCTCTATCCATCCTAAAAATACTGAACCCTTGACACTCGATACCAGTTAGTAGGTATGATTCTGATAGCCAGGTCTCAGTAATACCTACAATCTGAGGTTGCAACATGTTAAATAAGGCAACAGACTCTACCTTTTTCTTTCTGATAATTCTGGCATTTGTGTACAGACATAATAATATACCTGTTTGTTCTTTTGTATAGTCTTGTCTGCAGTTTGCCTGCCACAGTTGGAAAACTTGCAGATCTCCATTCTTCTCTATTGCCTTACACTGTTAACATCTATGCACACGTTTGATGGGTCCGAACCGGACGAACACAAATCCGAAATCGATCTCTCCTCGTCAACATTTCCATGCCAAAGCCCATTTTTCTTAATTTGTTTGTTTAATTGATCAGAACAGTAGATTAAACATTTTCAATTAAGTAATTGACGATACGTATATTTGCTTCTTGGCATCATCATTAATATGTACGTCAGCTTCGTATGATAAACAGAATAAAGTAATTTTTCCACTAAATGTTTTTCTTACTTTGGCTCGTTCAATGTGTTTGTTTATTTGATCACAATAATGCGTCAAACATTTTCAATTAAGTAATTGACTATATGTAGTACATTTGATTGTTGGCTCATCATTAATATTAATATCGGCTGCGTTTCCCGAAATAACCAACATGGAATAGATCTTTGTCATATAATTAAATTCATATGCTTAGTATGCATGCTGCACAACCATTTAGCAAACATTTACTAATGCGCACGTTCAAGTCCAGTAATAACGAAAACTCCATGAAACGTAACGCCCGACATTACGTGACGATGGAATGATGATCACTTAAACCGCAATCCAACTCACAATGTTGGGATTTATCCCCAACATTGTGAATTGGCTGCAGACTGGATAGTCTACCAGCTCTACCGCCAATAGGCTAACGATCTCCAATCCTATTCTTCTACGGCTTGACATTTGGGAACGCATTTAAGAGTTAAATGAATTTCATTCTCTAAGCGAGTCCATATCTCTAATTTATGGAGTACTTAAAGTGTCTTGTGAGGTCTCTAGAGCAGGATTTCCGGATTATCTAACCATGAACCTAACCCACAATAGCAACTAGTATGAGATTAACATAAACTATTATTTAAAAAAAAAACCTTTGTATTTGGATACAAGGATTGCAGGCTTTACATAATTTCTTGAAACAAACATTGTATTCATTAATTTAATCAGGCAATATGAAAACAATAAGTATCCATCCATCCATCCATCCATCTATTCATCGCATATTATCAGATGCCGTATTGTTATTCTGTTGCTCGGTTATGTGGCGCATAATTTCCTGTCGTATGCTTTTCTGGAGGCTTCAATTCTCTGAATATCAGTCACTGCAGCACGCTCTTCATCCATCCATCTCATTGAGGGTCTAACCCCCTTCCTCTTTTTCCAGGAACTTTACCACTGTTTTCAAAGTCTTCCTTCCATCCTTTCCATATGTCCCAAGTATTCCACTTTCATTTGCCAATATCCTTAAGAAGCCTTATATTTCTACCGATTCTTTCGAGCACCCAACCGTTTGTCTGCCTTTCATTAAATGATAATCAGAATATGATACACTAGATCTCAAAATCAGCTCTCTTTTTCCTATCAGACTTCTTTTGGGTTCCGGTCTTTGGTTCCGGTCTCACATCCATAAGTTGTTGTTGAAAAAATAGCCGCACCCAAAATCCTCCTTATCTTTGTTCCTAAGGAGATAGATCCATCCTTCCAGATTTTAGATAACTCTCTGAGAGTTGTTTTAGCTATTCCTACGCTTCTTCTGACGTCTTCTGAAGCAGTTCTTGAAATTATAATGGATTCCAGGTACTCAAACTTGCTGACTTCCTTAACCATTAATGTAAACTTGTTTCTTAGGAGCTTTTCTGTTTGTATTTCATTTAAGAACCGCAATCTTTGTCTACCTACGAGTTCTCTGTTCTCACTACTCTCATTAACCTCTTCAACGATTTCTTTTAGTTCTTCCTTGTCATTACAAAGAGTACTTCATCATCAGCATACCGCAGAGTACTGATCTTTATCACCTATTCTTATTTTGTCTTAAGCTCATTCAGTACTTCAGGCATGATAATCCTCAGCATAGATCCTAAACGGGTGAAGGGAAAGTAGGCATCGTTGCTTAATTCCCTTTCCAAAATCAACCCTTAATCCAACAGTTTTTACTGTGGTTCTTGTTCACTGTCCAAGTCAGCAATCAGCCTGATAACGCGTTGAGGAAACCTCATTATTTTCATTTCTTCCCAGAGTCTCACATGCTGAAAACAGTCGAAAGGTTTGAAGTAGTCTATCAAACATACTACCACAGGGAATCAAAATTCTTTATATTTTTCAATTTCTCAGAGCCGTCTCAGGTTAAGGATCTTATCTGTTGTACCATTTCTTTCCCTAAACATGCGTTTTCCTCAGCTTGTCTGCCTCAACTGTGGACCCAGTCCTATTTAGAATGATCTTTAATAAAATCTTGCTTAAACAAAAGGTTCTGTAGTTCTTGTAATCCCTCATATTTCCTTTTGTATTATTCGTATCTCATTGACATTTATAAACAATTAATATTGATTTGCAGCCCTTTTTTTATATTTCGGAATCTGAAATTTGTTTTTGAATATTTTTTCTCTCAAGTTAACTACAAATCGTAATTACAGTGCACAATTAATCCAATTGTTTCCGGACTTTAATGAAAATTATTAATGCTGACTGTTCAAAACTGGTCATATTTAAGTTTCGGTTAGGATTTCTAATATTGCTAATGTAGTAATCTAGAATATATCAGTGAAATTAGAACAAGACATAACTCTGAAGAAGATTTCTGTCATTTCGATTTCTTGAAATATGGAAAGAACATTTTATTTTATTCCTTATTTTTTTTTTAGTTGAAGATGAGCTACTTGACTTGGAAAATCTTTAGTTTTACACAACGGAAAAAGGGTCTTGCAAATTATTCTTTACTAAATAATTCAAGGGAGTTAAATTAAGGGGATAAAAATCCCTTATTATTTTACAGCCAGTATGCGAAACTCTAAGATCAAAACTACGATCTAAGAGTTTCATGCTGACGAATCCAAGCGCAAGTGACCACCTGGTAGTACCACACCAAGGCAACTCGAAGCAAAGGTGGAGCAAGATCCCTCACTATCCTTGATATTTTCTCATAATGCAAAAACACACAGCTCCTAGGAGATGTAATATTGCTTTACATTATGAGGAGAGGTCACTACCCAGACCGGTTTCAACCTTTTTTGAGGTCTCATCAGTGATTTTTATCCCCTTAATTTAATTAACTTCGCCAGAAAAAAAAATAGCTGTTTGGCTTTTCATCTTAATTCAAGGGAGTGTTTTGGTTTAACATTTCGAGATATTACTATTCCAAAAGCCACCATACATGAATTTCTTTGGTTGGAAAGATCTGGGTTCGGATACCATCTGTGACGCTAAAACCTTTATCAGGGCTTTTCAAATAAAGGTGAGTTATTCTGTCTCATACAAGGCTGACAGGGTTTATCCTCCCGCAGACTGATTTTTCATCCCACGTAAGTAGAGGTAGACTGGTATCCCATAACAAATGTATATACAAACAAACACACTGATCGTTAAAGTGATGCAGCAAAGGAATGGCAAGCTGCCTGCATTAAATTTCCTGCATTCCCTCAACCAGTTTGAGGCAAGAATTGGATGGATGGATACTGCAGTTCCAGTTTCGGTCAAGATAAGGTTATTTTGTGTGTTTGTGTGTGTGTGTGTGTGTGTGTGTGTGTGTGTGTGTGTGTGTGTGTGTGTGTTAATGATACTTGATTTTAATTCTTTTCCCAAGGAAGCAAAGCAGTGTTTTGCGTGTGAAAAATATTGACGTCTGAGCTACTTGTATATAGCCGCTAATGACTTCAAATCACTTGTCTTAGTATATATATATATCCCCTAATGCAAAGCAAACCTCCTTTCGGACGTGTATAATGCAATGTATAATGGGAGGGGGTAACTGCCCAGACCGGTTTTGACCTTTACTGAGGTCTCATCAGTGGGAGCCAGACCCGGAAGAGATACCAAGGTTGGAGTAATGTAGAAGTTATATATATATCTCATATATACCAGTAGCCAAAACGTGCTTGAACTCATTAATAATAATCTCTGGATGAGAGAAAGATGTTGAAATTTTTTTTTTTTTTACCTCGAGTTTTTCCCAAGTAAGCAAAACAATATTTTGCGCTTGAAATATATTCACGTCTGGGCTACTTGCATATTAAGGCTAATGACTTCATATCATCTGGATGAATAGGAAAAATAAATAGCAAAATAAGATACTGAAATTGCAAAACAGAATGCTGGCTTTCTTGTTCCGTTGTGAGTTGGTTTCAGGTTAACGTAATTCCCCGATAACATCAATGCCATAATAACAACTTCCAGCTTGTCCACTTATGAATCGTTTGTGTGTCACAGGCAGACGCGGAGACGTCGGTTACTCTGCTATCAAATGCTCGAAAGATTTTATCTCTTCGGCTGGACGGCATTATTTCAGAAAGATTAATTGTAGATCTAGAATGTTAATATCCGCGCAGATCCTTTATAACATTCTCTGCATCTGCCTTTCATTGCCAAATTAAATTATTATGACAGATATTTAAATTGCAAAAACCATTTCGTTGAGGGATTCTGTCTGAAATATTTGCTTTTATAAATTTCTCGTTATTAGTTTGTTGGTCAATAAGTCGGCATTCAATTATGACTTGAAATTGAACTGCTCACTGATCCCGTGACTGTTACAGAATAAGATGTTGAAAGTGGCAAAATTGAATAAAATAAATAAAAATAATTTCGATTAGATGCATAACTCATAATGTATTCTTAAGAGTATTTGAGCACCTACAGTAATTATAAAAATCTTAATAGAAAAGGGGCTCATCGTGTTCCAACATAATGAAGTAAGATGTACGCATTAGCATGATTGTTGAAAGTTATAAATAATGATCCTTTATTGACATATTATTTCTATTTTTCCTCATTTTCCAGAGATGCTATTTGGTTTTAAGGGTTAATCAAGCAAAATCTCAAATAGAAACTTATTTTGTAGTCGAAGAAACATGTGAATCCTGAGAAGCGCAGGATTGTGGTCTGATGTTTATTTAATTAGATGAGAAGAGCAACATTTGAGAAGAAACGGTGAAAATAGTGACAGATGCATAAAATTGCATTCTAATGTATTCTGCATTTTCCAGATGCATTTATCTGATTTGTTTGAGATCAACTATAATAATGAGACGTGTTTGGTATAAAATATCACATCATATAACATCTGATCATATTGTTTAATAATAGAAGTAATTAACAGCATAATAGACTGGTTAAGTAGCATTAGCTGAATGACAATTCAAATCAAATTTCCCCAGATCAATTTCTCAAACCCAATTCGAAAATGAAAAAGAGAGTGTAAGAACAGTTTAGTAGGCATATGAACGTCCACATGGTGATATTGCTGCTCCCCTTTTTGCAGATTTAAAGTTGTTTTAACTCCTGTTTTTAATTTGAAAGTCTTCCAAAGTAATTCTACTTGTCACTCCGAAGGCAGTGATATAAAGTTCATCAAAATCGGCTAAAGAGAATTTTGAGTTCAGAAAATCGAACAGAGTGGACGTGGTCAACAAAGAAAGAAGAACAAAGGATGTAGCCATCTTTACAGTCACACTACAGTTGCTCAAGGGAAGAAAGATATTCCCTTGAGCATCTGTAGTGCTGTCATGAAGTGCATTAAAAGCCTAAAGGGATTTATCGTCCGGTTTATCGTCGGAAATAATATAACCTGTAGGAAATGCCGTTAGATGTTCCGGCCTTTCAGACACTACCTCGCAACGTAAGTCCAATGCAAAACGTGAGGAATGGAAGTGCCTATACTGCAGGAAGAACAAAGAAACGCTGCCACACGCTGCACGGCAGATTATAGCAGAGGCTGAATCAAACCATGAACTAAACAGAAAAAAAATAAAAAAAATACAGCTGAGGCATATAATTTGAATTTTTTAAATATACTACTAGAAAACGGTTTAGAGAACTATGAAAGCTAGCTTAGTGGATCTTGTCCAAGAACTCTTTGTAAGCAGAACAACAAATAAAAAAAAATAGCGAATATGAGGATTTTGTTAAGCCTAATAATTTAGCAGTGGAAGAAGTCTTGTAAATGGTAAAAAACATCAAAATTAGTGTTAACGTACTAACTGACAGGCAACACAATTTGACGAAAAAACATCCGAAGCCAGTCAAGAGCTAATTCCCTAAAACTACAAGAGGAACTCTTAAATCAACAACAATATAAAGATCTTGTCAGGAACAGTCTTCCTGAAACTGCGCCTACAGAAAACCTCAGAGACGGAGTTTTTAAATTAGGTCATGCAATTAACGTTCCCCTACAGCATAACGACATTCAGACCGTTAATCAGATTCTTAGGAAGAACAAAAAACAAGGCTTGCCAAGACCCACACCAGTCATAGTTCATCTCACAAGCAAGTCCACAAGAGACAATCTCATAAAAGCCAGCAGACTGAAAAAAAAAAAACATTTGCCAAGAACTTGAAGGCATTGCAAAACAATATGCCAAACAAAAACAAAACAAAATTTATTAATGCTTTTGTCAAGAATTGCATGTTTTAGTTGTTAGCACATATTTGCCCAACACTGTTCCAGAGGATAGAGGTATATGGAATAAATCAGGAAGAAAAGAAGCAGGTTTTTGAATTTGTAGTGAAAAGGGGTGTAAAGCAGTTGCTGTTCTTGTTTTAATCTGCTGAACAGAAGCGGAAGATTTATTGCAGTCATTTCACTGGAATAGCGACTATGGAAGTAACTGTAGAAAAGAAACAGCGCTGGAACATTGAGACATTGAGTCTGTAAGACTGAGTCAGCCTGTGTGAGAGGTATCACACATGAGATGAATTTCTCTTCTCTGCAGAGCATCGAGAAGTTTTAGGAAGTTTTTTCGGTGCACTTCTGCAAACAAGTGCACATTATTCTAAAGATAGGAAGGTTTACGATTGGATTGACTAGTACCTTCTGCGAAACAGAATGTCTAGATTTTTGGAGGAAATGGAAAATAGTGATATAATGTTTTTTTTTTTTTTTTTTCAGAAGAGTGTGGAGAGAAATATCACTTTGCATTCCCTTACCAAGAGTAAAGGAATGCAAAGTGAGGTTTCACTTGGGAAATGGAAAAGTAACACTGCATTTCTGTGGCAGTGATGATGACCAGGGTGTTTTCGTTCCATTGAACAGCGATGTGAAGATCTGTGTTTTAAGTATTGGTTGTAGATGACCTTGAAGCCCGAGTGTTACGAGTATCATATGGTATGGTAAGAATACTATTGTCGGGAAGGCTACGAATATGGTCAGTGTGAATTGATTATAATCCTTTATATACAACAGAGATAAGGAGCTAGCGATAGAATTGAGCTCTGAGGTATTCCTGCATTGATGGCGAAGCTCAAAGGAGGATGCTTCCCACCATGACAGGCAGGTAATGACCATGAAGAAAACTGGTTATTCAATTATAGATAGTGTTAGGCATACCGAAGGCAGTTTATATATTAAATTGAAGATGTCAAGAAATTATGTTCTTGTTTAATCCTTTATGAAGTGTAAGAAAATAAACTTTGGAGTACATGGTTTAGCTTACGCTAGTATTCGCCGATACTTTTATAGTTTACTATATTCGGCATGAAACTCTTTGATTCCGATCTCTGAGTTTCTTATTCGGTTTTGAAACAATGTGGGATTTAATATCCCACAAATTTAAATTAAGGGGATTTAATATCCCCTTAATTTAAAAGTCTATGAGATCTTTATATTTAAGTAGATGTACATTTTTATATCCTTCTAAGTTTCTCCCTTGGAAACGTTGTAACGTTTGTACAATGAATTGTACAAAAGTTAATTTCTTTAATTTCTGTTGCAATTTGTGTATACCAACGAGAATTTTTAATTGTTGTGCGCTAAAAGTGTGGTCTGGTGTGATCTTGTTGTTGTTAGTGCGACGAAACTAGATCCAAGCCGAACATTGAAAGCAGTGGAGCATTTCGCTTATGAGCAGCTGAATGTTCCTCTTTCTCGCAATATTATGAATTACCTTGTCACGCACCACCTGAGAACCACAAGTACTAACACTTGTAATTGTGGTTTGTTCGCAAGCACTAGTATATTTTGATTAATTTCCCTGGGATTAACTTTTGACGTACTTCTTCCTTTAGTGCTGCCGCAAGTAAACCCAATTTAAAACACTAGAAGAATGAGTAAACAAAGATATAAATTTATTTCCTTAGCGGATATACTTATTTGGTAAGCGTGGTTGTAATATGTTTCTTCTTTTATTGATTCAACGTCATGTATATGACCTGAACATAAATGGATACAGAAGTGAAGAAGTGGGGAAAGTTTACTGAAATAACTCGCAGAAACATTCAAAATACGTCAATGTTTTAAAAGATAACGAATTAGATGATAGCCATTTCCTAATTTCAAGCGAAGTTTTAGTCGCAGACTAGCTGTTTTGTTACAAACAATTTTTCAATGGAAGAAGTTACATGATTGACATAAGGATTTAGTGAGTACTATGATCAACATCTTTGATTCTGTTCTTGACTTGATGTATTCGATTTTTCATTCCGCAGTGAACAGTTGCGTTGTTTGAAAAACTGAAAGTGTGTGGATCACGCATGAGCTCAACTATCCGAAATTCTCTTATACTGTTTTATCTGTGAGGGTTCTAAGTAAAAGATAGCAAATCACTCTAAAACACTTTTGCATTCTTCGTGTAGAATCTCACATAATATGTGTTTTACATTTTACATTTGTATGAATAAAGTGCAACTGTGAAAGGGAGAATTCTGTCTATGAATGAATTTAGGCATATGATTAAACAGCAAATGCAATTATCTGAGCAGTCACTCATTATATCTCAGCTGATGATGTTTACTTTGCTTCAGACGTTAGCAACGGAAACAGAAAACTTTCATTAAAGAGTTTTAAAGGTGACATCTACAATTTTCTTGTTCTCTGCACACAAACCTGAGCAACATGCAAACATACAGAAATTGGACCTTTAAATATGCTCGAAAATACTAGATTACCACAAGGAGAAAAAATCTGTTCTCTTTGCAGCAGCACACACAACAATGCGTGATGTATATTTGCCTAAATTTAATCAGATTTATTTTTAATCGCATATATTCCAAGGTAATATGGTTGTGTGTGTGTGTGTGTGTGTGTGTGTGTGTGTGAGAGAGAGAGAGAGAGAGAGAGAGAGAGAGAGAGAGAGAGAGAGAGAGTGACAAACAAGGAATTACTTGCATTTATCAAACGACTTTGCTGAATTTAATTTTTGGTGCATTTCTCTGTGAACTAAATTCATATGCACTTGTCAGAAATAAACGTAAAGAAGTCACTTAATTTTAAGCTGCTTATGAAATATCTGGGAGAAGACATTTTTGCAGCATGTGACCAGAATTTGAAGTTAATACCAAAAAAACTTCTGGACACTGCACATTAAAATGCAATCATTCACTCTTGTGAGTTAATACACACTACTGGTCTCTAGGAATTGTATAATGGATTCTTAATGAAGATAATAATAGATATCCTTGATAACAAGGAATAGCTGGTTCGATTTTTTTGTTAATAAAAGTGTTTAGTATAAAAAACTGCATGAACCAATCCATTCAATTTATGTTGGAATACATTAGTCTTTTTAAAAAAAATAGCTCCTTCTTTTAATCTAGAATCCTCACATTATATTGTATACTGTTATAGAGACCCTTCTAGCCAGAAAAAAAGCTTCTATCGCTTCCTATGCAGAGGCTATCCAGATGTATTCAACAGCCTCTGCATTGTTTTGGTATATGCTTTTCTTGAAAATTAAAGAAATCACTGATTGCGTGAAAGTTCTATGTAAATGATCATTCTAGTTGTTTCCTGCTTCATTAAGTAGTTACTAAAGGATGAGAGAACATGACTGGAAACTTCATTAAGAATAACTTATAAAATATTTTCAGCATCAAGTGAGAAAACTCAATACTGTATAACGAATTTGTGAATAGTATTAGCCCAAGAGCTAAAGTGATTTGCGAGTGGCATATTGAGAAAACCATCTGTGTCATTTTCTTTAGTAATTTTCCCCCTCACGTACAATAAACACTACGTAATGCAAAATTGAGGGAATTTTGACTTTTATTTTCAGCTGAAGAACTGATATATTATAGTGATAATGACTGTGTAACCATGGTATCACCTCTTGCATTGCAGATTTCAAATCCTTCGATGAGATCACAACAATATATGAATAAGTGAAGCCCGTTGATTCGTCTATTTCTTCATGCAATAACAACGCTGTACAGGACTCTTGGTATATAAGCGTACTGAATGAAATCTATCTCTAATTACAGACATGTGGAAGAAACTTAATGAGGCCATACAAGTTTACTTTTCGTGCAGTGTCCTAAGTATCCTAAAATGTATTGCTTGGCTTGGAATTCAAATTGCTTCCCATCACAGTTTGTGAAGCTACATATATTCCTGCCTATACTCTTATTTTACACAAAGCTGATTATAAAGCATCTTATAATCACCTGCATTGAACGCATCCAAATCAGGCATTTGCATTCAACAACGGTATCTGCTGATGATGTTGTTTGTCTTGAGGAGTTCTCTCCAATTTTCCCTATCCGTCCCCTTAGGAGCGGTCGGTTGAGGTTGTACCCTCCAATGAGGGACTTGTATGTATTTTTGACTGTAGATCCGTGTCTGTCCTGAGGGACAAAAAACCCCAGTTTCAGGAACAAAAATCCCTCTACATCTATATGAGGCCAGATAACTTACCTTTAGTCGAAAGAGACCAGATAAATGTTCCTCACATCATAGACGGGAATCGAATCCAGGTATTTCCGATCAAAGGGTTTCATCTGTACCGACTGAGCTACGGAGGCTCTGATGATGATGTTACCTCAGTGAAATGGGAATATGCTTTTACTATCCGAATAATTTGTGAGGCTTATATCTTTTGCTTTATGATCTTTCTGTGATGTGCATTCAATGTAAGTGGAGGTTGTTATAGTTATAATATCGCCAATGATATTCTTAAAGCAAAAATAGTAAAAAAAACTATAGTTTTTCAGTTTCTCTTGTGAACATGTTTGCGTAATGGTTTTTATTTCTTATGATGTGGCGTAAGAATTAAAAATCTCATGGAACTTTTTTGTCTATAGTCAGGGGGAATTAATGAAATAAAGTTCCCAGATGTAAAATTCAATGCGGATGGAATGGAATGCATTATTCGTCTGGTTCAAGTTTACCGTGACCAAACATTGTTAAGATAAACAATAAAGAAAGTGAAATAGTAGATGAGTATGAATACTTAGGAAAATTGTTTACAATGATGAATTAAAAAGTCATGGGAGAAGTGAAAAAAAGAACAGGAATGGGATGGACAGCCTTTGGAAAATTGAAGAGATTTTTAAACAGCGAAACCTGAGAACAGAACAGGACTGTTCGAAAAATTTGTATTGCCTGTTATGACATACATAGCAGAAACCTGGCCAATCAGAAAGAAAATAATAGAACACAATCAAAAATGAAGAAATAAGAGCTAAAACAAAATCTTTAGATATTGGGGGAAACAATCTTTAAAGGCAATGAAATTATGCAGGACCATCGCAGGCTCAAGGATAATAGACGGACAAACGCTTTACTGAGGTGGCAGCCATATGAAGAAAAATATCTGTAGGAAGACCTGAAATAAGATGGTCAGACGATATGAGGAAAATAATTCAAATTACCTGGCATCAACAAGCTTGGGATAGAAACAGATGGAGAGAATTGGGGTCACCTATAGCTAGAAGTGGCTATAAAAATGGGTAAAAAAGAAGAAGAAAATATATGACGTTAGTGGAAAGATCCAGTGCATGACTCTACAATGGTTGACCCAGTAGAACCATTAGCAACAATGGCCACCGTGCTGAAAGTGTTGGAGGACACACCTCAGTAATATACAGGACATATATCGTAAAGAAAGAACACAGCCAAAGTGAGATTAAAGAGTCTTCTTATCCTCATAGAACCTTGGGTGCAAATTAAAAATATAATTCTTGTAAATACACCCATGACTTCGTCAATTGATACCCGGAACTCCAACAGCCTTCTTTTCTAGAAAAAAAAGTAAACAACATGATCGTCAGCTTAGTTAACCAAGTGGTTAGCATATTCGCTCTCTAATCAAAGGAGTGCGGGTTCGAACCCCATCATGAGCATAGATATTTGTGATCGTCTTTAGGTGTGAGATCACAACTGGCGAAGAAAAGTTCCATGTTTAGTATCAATAGCAGATATATATATATATCTGCTATTGATATGTATGCACAATATGTATGCTGATTGAACGAGAGAGGATATTTACTTTTTTTTCTCGATAATTTATGTTTGCATAATAATACTAAGCTCCTCTGGTCATAGTAACTTTCTTAACGCGAAGTAATATTTTCGATAAACGTTCTTGATAAAATAGTTTTATTTTCAAGGAGAATTTATGTAACAAAAAATGAGTCAAAAGTGATATGGATTACGATACTGACAATTATCCCAAAATAACCACTTGACCAGCCTGACTGGCCGAGTGGTTCGCGTATCCGCTCTCCAGCCAAAAGGGTGCGGGTTCGAATGGATGTCTTTGATTGTCTTTGGAAATACTAGTGGTGGTAGGCGGTAGATGACGGTTGGTGTAGATGGTGGAATGAGTGGCGGAGACAGTTGTAGAGCATGTGCGTCCCCTCAATGAGTCTTTGGACGCCCTGAAGGTGTCTAATAATAATAATAATAACCACAGAAATTTCTCCAGAAGTTTAATAGTCATTTTAAATTGGACTCTATATTAAATAATAATAAATTAAATATATTAATTTTATTTAATTTTTCTGCTGTCGACATCATTCTTAATGCTAAAACCTCTCTGTAGATAATTAAGTAAGCGATCACTCCATTTCATAGAGTTTCAAACATGCTACTTAAATGTCAGTCTTCCGCAGATGAATTAACATGATACAGATTGAAAGTAACTCAGAAACAACAGCTAACTGATGTGACACGCACAGAAAGTCCAATTGTTTTGCTTATGAATGAAACATGACAGGCAAATATTTTTCATATGTTGATCGCCTACCTTTAATAATTTCCCCCAATCTGTTTGATATATTGAACCAACCACGACTGAATAATCGTACTGATGAATTAGTCCGCGAAATGTGGACACGTAATTTAGCATGAAAATCAATTAACATTCTCTGTTTGTGAGGTCCATTTATAGGTTTAGTCGTTGTTAGGACGGTGCTGTAATACTGCATTGGGCTCTTATTAGACCTCTGAACAGTACATCATTTTGAAAGCAGGCAGGTTAGCCATGACAACTGAAATACATATCGAAGGTGACGAAAAACTTTTTCATAGATCAGATAACGACGCAATTACAAAGATCCCCTGTTCTAAGAATGAGAACAACGATATCCACAAGTGGACAAGTTGGAAGATGTTATCCGTAGGTTTATTTCTTTCTGGAACTTTCGTTAACCTGAACTCAAAAACTCCAAATAGAAGTTGGTGGAGAGTGATCTCTTTTGTGCTGTCCGTATTCTATTTGAGTTGCCACATCATAATGAATTCAATTTTGCTGTATAAAGGCCAAAAATGGGATATGCTTGTGACTGATACCATCTTATCTCTCGTTCCTGTGTGTGCACTTTCCATCTTCTACAGAAACGAAGTAGCCTTCAAGAAAGTTCTTCACTGTATTCAAGGATACGAATTATCTGAAAGTCCTGAAAGCTATCGAATAAAACAAAACAGCCTGTATTTCATCATTTGCTTATGGGTATGCTTTATTCTCATATTCATATTTGTACTTCTTTATTCTTCAGCTTTGCTTTCAATGCCTTCAATGAAAAATGCATTTCTATGCGCAGATATAATCGCATATTTTTTCATTGGAACGGGATCTAACATATTCTTACCTGCACTATACATATGGATAGTGATGATTGTCAAGCATCACGTAACTGCTTTCATTTCTAGAATAAAACATATTCATCTACGCTCAAGTACAGTATCTGCTGATGACGTCACTTTCGTCAGACGTGGTTATATTCTTATCGGCGAACTAATTGAAGCCATTGACGATGTGTTTTCTTTCATGCTTTTGCTCTGGTGTGCTGCAAATATTATTGAAACCTGTTTAAATGTAAGCAGGGCAATGCTCAACATAGAAAGAATTAAAACTACTTATTGGAGTTTCATTTATTCTGTAATAATTTTATTCACGTGCTGGGTAATTGTCATCTTAATATCGCACACTGCATCGAGTGTTAATGATCTCAAAAAAACTTTTCTTCGGGAGATAGGAGAATTTACGAAGAAGTTCCCAAGGAATGAGTGTCAAGCACAGATCGAAGTTGAATGCCTCTTCAGTATTGTTCAGTTTTTGCCATGGGAGTTTACAGTTGGCGGATTTATTACTGTTAACAAGGGTTTCATATTTAACACTATCGGGATGGTAATCACTTACAATATGTTAATTGTGCAACTAAATCCTTCATCAGCAGCTTCCCTGAAGTTTTGAAACTGTGAAGATGTTGGGTCGAGATCGGGTACAGTACAACAAGTAGATATGAAATAAGTGTTCTACTGGAATTTGTTTCGTATGTGCATATGAACTTTTAATATGAAGTTTAACTTATGAATTATTATGAACATTTTATGAATTATGAATATAACACTTATTTATTAAACTTAATTATTAAACCAGAAGCGCATATTAAAGATGTTTTGTGGCTCGTTATCCGATTATGTAAATAATTAGTATTATTGTTTATTATATTATTGTTTATTATAGAAATTTAAATGTCACCTGTGAAAAAAAATTATCAACCTAAAAATTGACCAACATGGATTACCCATAGGAAAATAGAAAGATCATTGCTTAGTATTACCATTCTAGATAACTCAATAGTTGGGTCACAGCCAGTGGTGAGCTATAAGGAGCTCGCAGGGGCTCGCCCGAGTCCTTTGTTAAATTTTTCTCAAATTTGCTACCCCTTATTCTTCTTGTTTACTTTTTTATTTTTTCAAAAAAAAACAAACAAACAAAAAAAAACATAATTTTTTGAAATATATTAAGCGACAAACTCATACGGTAATCTAACTCATACGGTAAACTCATACTGTAACCTAACAAAGTGATTTTATTAAATAAAATATTATAGTTACTGTTACTACCATTTTACAAATAAGAATTCACTTTTGGTAATCGCATATAAATAAATAGGACTATTAAATAATGCTCCTTGATTGGTACTGTTGATTATCACTTGAAGTATTAAAACAAAGAGCAATATAACATACTTCAATATTATTGTGTTTAGATAATATTTATTCATTATTTATAGGTTGTTTGTCATAAAAACTTCTATCGCAAACAAAAGAAATTTATTTTGTTTATAAAAAATGCGGACCATTTAATGTGCCATTATAAAATATTTTATTCTTATTATATTTTAATAGTTAAAATGTTTTTCTTACGTAAGATAAATTAACACAGATGATTGTGTGCAAATATTTCATGTTTAGATCATGAAATATTGGTTTAAAAATGATAGCCTTTACAGGTTGTCCCTTCATACTTTTTGATTGGCATTTGTACACAAGCTGTATTAATAAACGTTTTTGTGTGAAATACGACTTTTTTTTTTCTCGACGTTGCGAGCCCTTTGTTAATACTTCCATAGCTCACCACTGGGTCACTCACAGCTGATACTAGGGTGAGAGACTTCACAGGCATTAAAAATCCAAACGACAATGCTAGGTCATATTGCAAGAAGTGTCACTCAAGATTGGACAAAGATGATTTCTGAATGTTATCCCAGATATGGAAACGGAGCTACAGGAATACCAAAAAAAAAAAAAAACGGCAGATGAGATTAAAGTGATGGCTAGAACTTAGTGGCAGAGAATGACTCAAGATAGGACTGAATGGAGGTCTTTGTTTGTAGGGGAGGTTTTCATCTAGTAGTGCATGACAGAAAATGGCTGTGAAAAAGGAATAAGAAGAACATTTCCTTAACGTATGCGCAACTGACGGTTTACATAATTCATTTAACTCATGAAGCCAAAGGTTTCATGAACTTGAAATTATCCACATTTTTTTCAACTGGTCACTTACCGCAGTTTGTTATAAGGTGAGTTAGCTAATCTAATTCGGATAATATCTCAAAATCGTATAGCATCAAAACTTGCAAATGCTTTTGAGGTTTTATCTATTCTTAGTGTTTCATACTTGCTGTAAGTTTTAATAATACGAAAATATATTCGGTTATTACACTCAACAACAAAAAAAGCTTACCAGAGACATATTACTGCGTTCATACTATCTTAACTCTTACAATCCTGTAATGAAAGCAAGACTGCAGACGGAAGAAAAAAAACAAACAAGATTACTTTGTATAAAATTCATTAACAAAGCCTGTACATCAAACGAAGAAAAATTGCACAATACGTGCAAAGCAATGAAAATCATTATTTGCTTAAAATCATCATTTGCTTCATTCTGAGTTGACAAATGCTATAACTTGCCTTGAAGATAGCTCACGTAGATTTCTAATAATATTTTATATTCAATATGCTCGATAAGACTGATGGCAAAATTTAAGGAATTCAGATGAATTTTATCACACTTTACTGAGATTACCTTTCTAAAGATCCGTATATTGACTTATAATTAGGCTGACCATACGTACCGTTTTGAACGGGAGAGTACCGATTTTTTCGTATTTCCCGGCAGTCCTGTCGTTTTCATAAAAATGTCAATATTTATAAATTGACATTTTTATATACTTTAATATTGGTCAATCATAAATTATTATTCATAACCTATAATCGTACATCAATATCAAAGATACCAGTAATTTGTATAACCATGGAGTCGCATTGTTCGATACTAAATATCGATATCTGCAGTGATTTATCCAGGAAAAAAAAGCATGTTGGCAACACTTGCGCGTCTGAAACGCGGCCTCTGTTTTTGCTGTAGCTTTAGTTTTTTTTTGTTTTGCCTGTATGATAATCGGTGGCTTTGTTATACAATGTTAGTTGTTTATAAATTTCATATTTTTTAAAGTTTCAAGTCTTATTTTTTAAAGCTTTAAGTCTATCCTTGCAATGTCAAAGAGGCGAAACTGCAGTTTTCATGACGATCTTCAGAAAGAATTAAAATTTATTAAAATGAACAAGCTGTGTAGCGATGGAACAAAAGTGGTATGGCAACATCATAATGTCTATTTTACTGTTGCTCATGGAGGCAGAAGAGACATAAGCCAACATCTATGTAGCCAGAAACATATCGATGCTGAAAAGACTTTGGATTCAGTTAAAAACATCATTTTATCGCTTTAACTATCACCATCACGGTGAGACGTGATGGTGATAGTTAAAGCGATAAAATTGCACCAAGTGAAGCTCTTGTTGCTTATCATATTGTGCTTCACGGCCAAAGTTTTCGCGCAAATGAATGCTTGTCGACATCGATGAATAAAATTTATGAACGAAAATTTTCTTCAGCACGTACGAAATCAGAAGCGATAGTTACCAACGTTTTATCACCATACATATTGAGCAGTAATAAATAAGTAATAGAGGATTTGAATAAAACAAAAATCCTTACAGTCAGTTTAGATGCATCGAACAAGAAAAGACAGAAAACTTTTTCCAATCGTTGTGCGGAACTTTTTTTGCCAAATTGTGGTGTTCAAGACAAAATTATAGACTTAATTTCCTTACCTGAAATACAGTCTCCCTCTACGTCTACCTAAATTTTTGTATGAGATATGTCACTGAAGAATAATGATAAGCACAATATGTTTATGTAATAAAACTTTTTTTTATGGATTACTTTTTCATGAATACAGAATATTACTTAACTCCAGTCCCGTTTGCCATCCCAGTGTCCCGTTTTTGTCTCAAGGAAATATGGTCAGCTTACTTATAATATATAACAAACAGATAATGCAAATTATATGATTTACAACTAATATAATTAAAATTAAGAGTGTGAAATTTGTTATGCTTAAATAGCAATCTGCTTTTCTAAAATACATACGTGATTTCAGAGATGAAATATTACAAATAGATTTGATGTGTCCACAAAAACATGCTTTTTCCTTCACGTTCAATACCTGCAAAATAAAATTTGAGGAACTGAGATACGTAGATTTATGCATTAAATATGTTTAGCAGAAAAATATTATCTGCATTATTGATGTTACAAGTGTTGTATAACTATGTGTGATTTATTATATATGTTTATTATGTCTACGGATGTTCAATGTAAATTCAAGAAAATAAATATTTGCTGCACATAACCAATTTGTCTGTAATTATTTGCTTTCGGGAGACCTATAATCAAATTTATTCACTGTCTCGTTTTGTGAAAGATTTTGTTCAATTTTGTAATATTTCTCAGAAATATATTTTCAGTTGATAAAGTTTAAAGAAAGTCCAAGCCTTTTTCGAGAGGATCATTCGTTTGAGAATGGTTCTCTTTTTTCGACCGAAGTATAATTTTATGCACACAAAACATGAATACACACGGAAATTAGCTATCAAATAGCATGCAAATGACACAATTTCACACAGAGAAGAGAAAAAGGTTTCCTCTATTAGCAGCAACAGCAGATAACATATTACTCAATGTAGAATCATTTACTCTTTTTTTTATTATATGCTTTTAATAATATTAATATTTACGCGCATGGACTCAATTGTAATCTAGATATGTAAATAACGATTAAAGAAACCATTTAATTTTAAACTGCTTACGAAACAAAACAATACCTAGGACATTTTCATATAATTTTCATAATTTTCTAGTCATATACATTGTTTTAATATATGACCCGAATTTGAAGTTAAAATCAAAACGATTCTCGACACCTGCAGGAAACAAAGGGCATAATTCGCTCTGTTGTGAGTAATAAGCATACAGTCTAGAAAAAATTAAAATGGACTTTTTTATTCACTTTAAGATGATAACAGTTATCATTAAATCCTTGCACCTGTTGGACACATGATAGATAAGCGATAATTAAGCCAGCAACGAAGTGATCCATTTTGGTGTTATTTATGGAGTTTTTGCATAAGGAAAAGTATACATCTAAATTTAAGTTTATGTGGGAAAACGTTTTTTAAATTTTTTCTTCAAGTTTAAAACGGCTACTTCCCAAATCAATTGTAGGTACTACGATATTATTCTAAGAACTTTTCCAGTAAGGAATATATTTTATCTGTTGACAATTTCCTTCATCATTTATTAAATCTGTACATGGGAAAGCCTCTGTATTGTTTAAATACACTGATTGGGATGCTCGTAGAGCTCTTTCAGGCTATTGTAATTTGTAAAGTTGGGATGTGGAAGTTCTGTGTGACCTTCCGGAAGTGATTACTATATTTATATATCATATATAATTAGTTGTGTGAGGTCTTGTTATATGGTATGCATTTCTGACTGTCCTGTAGTTACAATCGAAATAATGTTTTAGCAAAGCTGCATACTGACATAAGTGTTTTGCTGTTGGTATCTTGTGTTCTGACATTGCGGTGTATATAAAGTCGATATTGTCTCTTTGTTCACAAAAGATTAGTTTTATCATTTTGTGCTGTAACGACATTTGTAGGGTGGCCAGTAAGCATACGTTGTTATAGCGCATGCTAGGACAGGGTGGTCATAAAATAACTTTCCCTCTTTCGAGGCATCTGTAGCTAAAACCAATAAACGCTATGAGACCAAATTTTATATTGAGACTTTTGAAGGCATTGGGAGATGATTTCCGCGAAAAAAAGATTTAGCACCAAAAGTCGCCGATAGGGGAAATTTTGGCGCTGGAGAAGCCGAAAACAAGAGAATCATTACATTAAAGGCAGATAAAATGTAAAACAGTAAAAACATTTCGATGGTGTAAGCGACAGCCGTGTCACTCATTCCAGCTGGATGTGTGGCGCGTTACAATAATAACAATAATAATAATAATTAAACTAAAACAACAACTTACAAGATCGACAGAAATTAATGTAGTGATTGAACTCACAGAAAATAATGCTTTATTCATCAGAATCAGGGTCCCCTGGGCAACATACACGATTTTCAATGTGCAAACCTTTCTTGTGTACAACACATTGCATCCGGTGTGCAACATGCTCTACAGCTGAGCGTAAGGAGTGGATGTTCATAACAGCCCGTTTTATATTCTCTTTCAAGACATGCAAGTTGGGAACGCATTGGAATAAAAATAAGCCTCATCACCCCACAATATTCTCTAAGGCTAGTCATTGTTGACCTCCATTCGGGCAAGAAATGTTAGCGCGAAGTTCATGCGCTTATCATAATCTGCGGTAGTTAGTGTTTGCACACGACTGAACTCATACGGATAGAAGTGAAACATTTTCTGTAAGATTTTCCGAACCGTACCATGAGCCATATCAAGTTTGCGAACTATGGCACGAGCGCTTGGACCAGCACTGGTCCCTGTGTCGTCGAACACCGCAGTAGCAACGTCTATTTCACTCTCTTCTTGCACTGTGTTCCGTCCTCTGCTAGGTCTAACTCCTAGTGATCCAGTTTCTATAAACTTCGTGATCATAACTCTCAGTGCTACAGCTGGCATAGGACCTGTACGTAAATTAGGAAGCCTTCTAAATTCTCGAAGGGCAGCTACGGCATTGCACTGTTTAAGGTAAAAGAACTGAACAAGTAAACCACGCTGAGGCAAGGTAGGACGCTTATTGAGCACAATTCGTCACTCATTCAAATAACTGCCTGAACGTTCCCAATCCTTTTTTAAGTAGAATTAGTGGCGCTGCTCTCACGCACGCACAGCAAAATTTGCATGATCCTTTTAACCTGCATTTACTGTAAATATTTGACTGCTTTCGGCTTCGCCAGCGCCAAAATTTCCCCTATCGGTGACTTTTGGTACTAAATCTTTTTTTCGCGGAATTCATCTCCCCATGCCTTCGAAAGTCTCAGTATAAAACGTGGTCTTATTCCATGCATTAGTTTTAGCTACAGATACTTCCAAAGAGGGAAAGTTCATTTATGGCCATCCTGTATATTTTGGCATAATGCTTTGTATATTAGTGTTTTTAGGCGTGTGGGAACTATGCCTTTTAACCCTGTAGAGTTTGGGAGTTATTGTTCGGAGTTTGTTTTGTAGATTGTTTATGTTGCTATTCCAGTTCATATCTGCATCGAAATAAATTCCAAGGTATCGTATTGTTTCAATCTGAGCGATTATAGTGGTTTTGCTGTTCTGTGTGTTTTTTATGTTGGAGAGTGAATGTTGGATGGTTATATATTTGTTATCAACTGGTCGAGTCAGTGGATTTTTGAATATCATTAATTTTGTCTTTTCTGAGTTTAGTTGTATGGAGATTTGGCGAGCCAGTCTGTGATCAGATTTAAGTCATGTTGCGTATTTGTTTGGGCTGTGCTTGGCTTATTATGGATGGATATTATAGCTGTATCGTCTGCGTATTGGAAGATCTTACCTTTGAGAGGTAATAATAATAATAATAATAATAATAATTATTATTATTATTTTTTTTTTTATTTCTGTGTCATGTTATATTTCTTATTATTAAGAAAAGCAACGGGAAACCGCCTTTTTCTATAATTATTCTTTCCTAGTAAAGTAGAATCGCTACCCATTAAACTAAGGAGAGAAGAAGAAGTTATATGCTAATTGGTCTCAAATAAAGGATGATTGCCATCCTGATAAGGCCGCATCATGAAAAATACAAGACACACATATAGTAGCCAAGTACGAGTACAAACTCACGTGCAGCGACAAGTACACGAAGCCAACAGGATGACTGTACTGCGCATGTCATAAAGCGTGCGTCAAGAAATCTATGAAAATCCTCTGAAATCAGTCAACTATAATTTCACTAACAACTTTCGCAACTAAGCGCAGATAATAATGTTTTTCCCAAGGTTTTTTGGTTAACACTCATTCACTTTTATCGAGTTATGTCAATGGATAAAATTGCAGGATATGGACCTTGAAAATTCCGCGTGCAATTCATGAGGTGCTTTTACATAGTGGAAAAAAATTTGCTTGGTTTAGAATACACTTTCCTCTTGTAAATCTACCATTCATTTATTTTAATAAATAGGTAGTTTTAGGTTTGTTTGATACTATTGAAATGATAAGTTTGATATGGGACATTTTTAAATCATGTTATTGAAGATGAGATATGAAACAAAAGATTCAGTCATACACGTGAATTAAATGAATAAACTACAGTTACACAACTATTAAAACAAAACACTTTGAAATACGTTTTTAAATATCTGCTTTATTTGACACAAAATATTGATTTCTCAGACTCAGTTTTAAAATTCTCTCCACTAAGAAGCAATCAAATAAATATATAAAAGAAACCCTCTGTCACTCTTATATTTTCTTTAAGAAAAGGTACACTTTCTTAAATCCTTTGGCACGCTACTACAATAAGGAAGGATTTCCGGAACGGAAATGTGAACATCGGAAGGACGGGAATTTAGCTTTATAAAACAGTACACATATTTTTTCATAAAAATAAATAAATAAATAATAAAAATTGTTCAGCGCACATTTTTAAATTCACTTATAATTCAGTCATTTATCACCTTAACAGCATTTTTAATAACAAAAATATAAATAAATATCCACCAAGAAGGGACTGCCATGCTTTTTCTTTCTTTCTTCTTTTTTTGAAAAAAAACAAACGCACAATAAAACGTGTCAAAAAAACGAATTTAAGTTATTGATTTTCTTGTTACCATATGAACATTTAGCAGTGAATTTATTATTTTATATTTATTTTTTTTCGTTTCTCTCAAACCAAAATAGTCCTTGGAGGTGTCATGTAATAATAATAAATGTTGTTTGGGAAGCAAAATTGAAATAACGAATTTTAAAATATTGTCAAATTTTAATGTCACGTTACTTTTAATAAGTAAATCTACTATTCATCAGATTTCGAGTCATAATACAAACATAATAAATTCAGTTACGTACTTTTGTTTGCTTTTCCCTAAAGAGTTAATATTTATTATATAAAAGTCAGTTTGAAAAGAATAAAATTTGAACAGTTTAAAACTCTAAGCAGGGAATTATAAACAATACAATCAGGCAACTACAATATCATTGTTCCCATGCAAATTCTGTGCATGTTCTTACAGCTTTATTGCAGTGCAGATTACTACAGTAATTTCCATCGTTTCGAAATAGTGTTTCAAAATTACGTGAATACAAACTTTGGCACTGAGTTATGGTCTTAAGTCGCAGAAGGATCTTTCTAGGGGAATGGGTCATTAGTAGACTGTTAATATGAAGAAAGGGAAAATAAATTAAATTAAAGGAGGTGGAACGGAAAAGATAAGGCGGGGTGGATTGATAATTTCTAGTTCGTTTTTTTTTTTTTTTTTTTGCTTTCTCTTTTCTTTTCTACAGACTAAGTTTAACGCTAACTGCTGGTCTCTTCATATATATATATATATATATATATATATATATATATATATATATATATATATATATATATATATATATATATATATATATATATATATATGAAGAGACCAGAATATATATATATACAGGGTGTCCCAAAATTCACACAAGATTTAAATTTAGCGCCATTTGTGCGGTAAAGTGTTGTCTACGAGAAAAAAAAAGAAATCGTGACAGCTGACAGTTCAGGGTTATTAAAAATGGAGCGCTACACGAAAGAACAACGCATTTTCATTGTTGAGCAATATTTTAAAATAATGAAGGTTTGGCAGCTACAGTTCGCAATTTTCGTACAAAATATGATCGGAATAGTGATTTAACTTGATCAACTGTGAAAAGATGAATTAAAAAATTCAATGAAACTGGATCAATTAGTGATCGTATACACTCTGGCCGTCCTTCAACAAGTCGTTCAATAGAAAACATCGAAGCAGTTCGTGAGAGTGTTGCTGAGAGTCAAGGAACATCAATTCGGCACCGTGGTGTTGAATTGGGCATTTCGAGAAGCTCTCTACAGCGTATTCTCACGAAAGATTTGCATCTTTATGCTTACAAAGTTCAATTGACTCAAGAACTGAAGCCTACTGACCACAGTAGGCTTCAATTCTTGAGTCATGTTCCATGATCCGTTTAGCGAAGAGAGTTCGTTGAACGGATTATGGAACAACAAGTGGATGCTTATTTTTCGAACAAAATCATCTTCAGCGATGAGGCTCATTTTCATCTTGATGGCTTCGGTAATCGACAAAATTGTCATTTGGGGTTCAGAAAATCCACGAGTGATTGTTGAGAAACAAATGCATCCACAACGTGTCACTGTTCGGTGCGGATTTTGGGCTGGAGGCATCATCGGTCCATTCTTCTTCGAAAATGCGGCTTGTAAGGCAATAATAGTTAATGGTGCTCGCTATCGCGACATGATAATCCAGTTTTTTGTGCCTAAATTGCAAGATATGGATATGGACGACATGTGGTTTCAACAAGACGGTGCCACATGACATACACCCCGAGAAACAATTCAATTACTGCATGAGTCATTTCCTGGTCGTGTAATTTCCCGTTTTGGTGATCAGAATTGGCCGCCCAGATCATGTGACTTAACGTCATTGGACTTTTTTCTTTGGGTTTTTTTGAAGTCTAAGGTTTATGCCAACAAGCCCACGACCACCCACGCCTTGAAGGAGGAAACTGAGCGCTGTATCAACGAAATTCAGCCACATTTATGCAAAACGGTCATGGAAAATTTCGACAAAAGAATGCGTATGTGCCAGCAAAGCCGTGGAGGCCATTTACCCGATATGCTATTCCATGCATAATCCTATACTGTATACGTTATGAATCAATAAGAAATTACAATTTTTAATTAAAAACCTGTGTTTTCTATCAAAATTACTTCTTGCGTGAATTTTGGGACACCCTGTATATATATATATATATATATATATATATATATATATATATATATATATATATATATATATATATATATATATATATATATATATATATATATATATAATAGTAAAGAAATCTGATTTTGGACAAAAATATATGAAGATTCAAATTTTGCACATTTATACAAGAAAGAGATATAAGTAATGAAAATAAAGGATTTGTTTAAGTATTAGTTACTTTCAGTGATGAAGTTTAAAAACGTACTTAGTGAAGGTTTTTTTTTTTTTTTTTTTTTTTTTTTTCACGTAACTACTACCCACGAAAAGTGGTAGTACCGTGGATTGGCTAAGGAATTCTATTATATACTTAAATATAAAGCGCCAATATGCTTCATTTCGGCGATATAAACATTATTTAAATTAAGGGGATATTAAATCCCACATTGTTTTAAACCCGAATAAGAAACTCAAAGATTAGAATCAGAGAGTTTCATGCCGAATATAGTAAACTATAAAAGTTTTGGCGATTACTAGCGTGAGCTAATGCAAGTAGTCCTAGTACGTAGTACGATCTCGAGCAACTCGCAGCAAAGGTGGTAAAGTTCTGATCTCTATTCTTGGTATTTTCCATAATGTAAAAACACATTTCCTACGAAATATATGCTGTTATTACATTATAGTGGGAGGTCACTACCTAGACCTATATATACTCTGCTGAAGAACTTATATCTGAAGAACTTATATATACTCTGCAGTAGAGTATACTCTGCTGCAGAGTATATATAAGTTCTTTTCGCTATACCCTTTTGTATCTATTTGGTCTAGCTACTGACTGATGAACCCTCAAAAAAGGCTGAAACCGGTCTGGGTAGTAACCTCCCACTATAATGTAATAACAGCATACATTTCCTAGTAAATGTGTGTTTACATTATGGAAAATACCAAGAATAGCGATCAGAACTTTACCACCTTTGCTTCGAGTTGCTCGAGATCGTACTAGGACTACTTGTATTAGCTCACGCTAGTAATCGCCGAAACTTTTATAGTTTACTATATTCGGCATGAAACTCTCTGATTCTAATCTTTGAGTTTCTTATTCGGTTTTAAAACAAATTGGGATTTAATATCCCCTTAATTTAAAATTCTATTATATATATATATATATATATATATATATATATATATATATATATTCGAAGGCAGCTAATTCTTTCATCCCCTAGAATTTTAATTTATGTAGTAAAAATATTTCTTAAATGGGCTCACACTGAAAATATTCTTTTCAGCTATCCAAGATATCATAATACGATTTTTTTCGCGTTTCATCATACATACACACCAAACTAATTTGTATTTCAAGAATAAATAAATAAAAATATCACAGTCTTTCACATAAGGATAAGGATTTCACATAATTTAATCTTTGTAAAAACGAAGGTAAAATGAAATAAATACATAAATAAACTACGGAAAATATAAGGATAAGGACTTCACATAATTTAGTCTTTGTAAAAACGAAGGCAAAATGAAATAAATACATATAAATACATAAATAAACTACGGAAAATATATCTTTTAAGTGGACTTCATTTTCAACAATTCCGTGACTCGTTGCCACTTAATCTCTTGGCGGTAGAGTTATAGTTATTACTGGTTTACCACGAGGCTCTCGGAAAAATGTTTTCACACATGCGGTCACGATTCTTTGAAATCCCTGACGATACACATGAGTGGTACCTAAGCAGCCAGTCCGCCACATTACCGGCATATCATAGACCACTTCCTCACACCTTTCACTGTTCACTGAAGTACATTTTGGCCTGCGACAAGAGCATTTGGTTGTAAATAGCAAATCTGGAATTCTGTTAGGATTGAAATCCATCTTTAGGGAAAAGGGACATTCCATTGTCCCTCGGACGGAACGCTCAACAGGAAGAATCTCATCAAGAGTGCATGACGTTGATGGAAGGTTTATTCGTCTGTAAAATTTTCGACATACGTCTATCATTAGTCGCCTCTGATGATTCGGATACAACTTAGGAAGAATATAATATAAGGATCCTTGTTGGTTACTAAACTCGTTAATCGTTCTATTAGAAGGAATGCATGGCCGAAAATAAAGATTAGGATTATATTCAGCTCGCACGCGATTACAGTTTACAGTACGCATTTTGGCTAACATTAATATATGAGCAATGCAGCATAAACACGTTTTGGTTAACATCCCGACAGAATGTTTCATTTTACTGAAAAAATCATGTAATGAGTGAACTGAATATCGATAGGCGGGTATTTATATTTGTTAATATATCCGCTTTTTTACTCTTCTGATGCAACATTGGAATTCTTACAGACCATGCAGTAATTCCAAATATGAAACCAAATTGCAAGTAGAATTAGGTATCGAGCACAGGCTACTACACCATAGATTTTCCAACTATCGTACATATGCGGGAATTCCTCTCCCCCACATCTACAATATTTAACTTGGTGCACCTTTCATTGCAGGTATTACCTGCCAACCAACTGGAAAGATTATCATCTCTAATTGTTCCGTGTATGCTTCCTCCTTTAGAAATGAAAGTAACTCTGGGAGAGAGAGAGAGAGAGAGAGAGAGAGAGAGAGAGAGAGAGAGAGAGAGAGAGAGAGAGAGAGAGAGAGAGAGAGAGAGAGAGAGAAACGTCATACTCGACTGACTGCATAAAGGGAAAATAACGGTTATCAGAGATACCTCAGCACGCTCTCAATGTTTATAAAAAGTAGTGATCTAATATTCATTCAGGAAATGCCACGATTTCATTTGATTGTTCATTGGGACTAATAAATTGTTTTTAATTTAAAAAAATAAATTTTTCACTTAAATAATAATCATATATGTAAAATTAATAATACAATTATTTTCTTTCTAATCCTTAACAATTTCGTAGTTTCGTTCAAGGGCGAGGTGGTCTTATACTGTGAACGCTAGAAATGAGATAAGAACACACATAAAATTTATTTAAATTTTATTTATTAAATAACACATTTAATTTATTTATTGTTTTATTTTATTTAATAATTTATTTCATTCAAGTACCTGTTTATGCAAGGGATTAAGGAGAAAGAAGGAGTGTATTAACACGTTTCTTGAAAAGCTGAGGGGAGGAGGTCCACTAGGGAAAAACAGGATTGGCTAAGGCTGGTCCAAAGAACAGAGGTAAATGAAATGAAAGAAGTAGATAAGATAGTTCGTTAGGCTTGAAGTTGAACTGAGTACTGATGTTAATGGTAGCTGCGTGTGTTCTTATATGATTCGAGGAACACGGAAAAATACTGGTGGCCAGTTTGGTGGAGCAGAGTCCATAAAAGTGCTCATAAAATCATCCAACAAACTAGCCTCCTTCCTATTATCTTTACCTCAGTACTCTTCTCCATCATTTTAAAGGGTATTGAGGTGAGGACAATAGGAAGGAGTCCAGTTTGTTGGATGATTCAGGGACAGACTGGATAAAGACTTACTTCTAGGCCATTGGGCAGAGACGTCAGATGAGTGTGACAGCTCATATAGGGCTTCCTAGTTTCTTAATAACAGTGTGTTGGACATTCCCATGTGAAAATGGGAAAGATAGATCTAGAAACTGCAGAAACCGAAAACTGAAGATTTTTAAACTGGCGATGATAATCAATGCGAGATACTTCTCGTAAGTTCTCAAATCACGAAACGTTCATAGTTTCTACAAATATTCGGTTCAAATAATGTTGGATCTAGTACTCATTTGCCTTTTTCATCATCGAACGTTGGAAACTTTTGCAGTATGCCCTCTAGACTTAAATTCTCTGTCCAGAATAATTCCCAATTCCTTTGCCTCATAAACTTCTTGCAATTTAGTTCCATTAATATAGTAAACAGCATGTGATCTCATCCTCCCGAAGTGCATCACTTTACACTTAGCAACGTTAAACTGGCAGCCATTTACCTCAGCCCATACCATCAGTCATCCTGCAAGGTATTTAAGTCATCCTGCAAGGTATCTACATCATTTGAATTGACTATCGCTCTTCCTAATTTTGCATCATCAGCAAACAAGTGGATATTTCTTTTCAAATTATTTCCAATATCATTAATGTACAAATTAAACAACAGAGGACCGAGGACAAAGTGCACCATTATCACCGTTTTCTCCTGGACTCAGCTCGTCCAAAAACTATCAACCATCTGTCCATCACCAACTCCCTCATACAAATCACCAGATTCGGATCCATACCCATTTGCTCTAATTTATGCAACAGAGTTCCATGTGGAATCCTGTCAAATCTTTTTGCAAAGTCCAGCAGTATCACCGAGTAAATATTTCCATTATCCAACGACTCCAGATATACTGATTGGCCTATAATTTGCTACTTCTGTCTTGAAGCCTCCTTTATGCAGTGGAATTGTTTTCCACTCTGTTGGAACTTTACTAGAACTGAGGTTCAAACTAAACAGCCTGGTTAGATGATGCGCTAATTCTCTTGCACAATTTTGTAACACGTGGGCCGATGTGCCATTAAGCCCTACGGCAGTGTTAGCATTAAGGTTCTGTAATATACTAAGCACGTCAACTAGACTCTCGCCAATCAATGATACATTCGGCACTGCAATATCACAACCAAGATGGTACACTTTTGCAAATTGATCACTAAGTAACTCAACTATTTGATTTGCTTTTGTATTTCCCTACCATCGACACTTTTTAAAGCCATCATTCCATAGTTATTCCTGCTTTTACTTATAACTTTAAATATAACAGTCGATTAATACACATTTTGTGTAGTCTGTATGCAGTGGCGCACTGAAGATTTAATCTTGGGGGAGTGGAAGGAGTTGAGTAGACAATTTGAGAATACACACTACGCATTGCATACGACCTATGACTGTGTATCTGCAGTGATCGTCAATACCTGATACCAGTGATCTCCTCTGGCCTGGCTCAGGCAAACGATGTATCGCTCGATCCGCCCTAGCACCGCTTTGTTCGCCTTGAGTTCACAGCGGCCGTCATTCTGAGAGCCTTAGTATATTCCCACCTTATGTGACCGCTAATTCATAAGTAGTATAGAAGTAGAAGACACGACACAACATAAATAAAAAAAAAATTTAATTAGGAAAAGATTTTTGGAAAATGTTCTAGTGTTTTTTCCCTTTTTCGTTTTTTTTGGGGGGAGGTCAGAGCCTCTTTGACTCCCCTGGGTGCGCCACTAGTCTGAAGAGAACCAGTTAAGCTCGAAACAGTTGTCAGGTTAGTTAAATCTTTATTAAACGCACTAATAAAAAGACTAATAAATGAAAGCTTGGGTAGTGCTCCTGTCGTCTAAGTTCAATGCCGTTCCGTTCGAAAAAGTTCTCTGGTTGAAATTTCTACACTTTTGAAGTTTCTACGTGCATTCCGCTTAGAAATAATGTTAGATCTTCAATATCCTCAATTTATATATAATTTACATCTGCAAAATGCGCTGTATGGCTATTTCTTCTGATAAATAGTTGCATGTAAAAGGAAGATAATACATAACAGCATAACTATTTTTACAAGTGTAAGAAATGCACACAAAAATTCCATTGCAACACTTATTTCATATACTTATAACGATAATTTCAAAAGGATATGAAACATTGCGTTAAATTGAAATTGGAGTGATGTTGCCGCGGAAGGGTTTAATTGGACGAATAACATACTGAAGTGAAAATAACACCGACAGTTCTGAGTATGATACCCTTGTTAACAGTAATAAATCCGGTTAATGTTAATTGCTATAGTAATACTTGGACGAGATCGACGATATTTTCTTCTTCTATTTGGACAGGAATTTCACCTCTGGGGATTTTCTTCTAAATTTAACCATCGTCAGAACAAATGATTTTCTCTACACCAAGTTTGGTCTGCATTTATGCATATATGACACTAAGATAAAAAGCCAGAATCCACGAATTTTCAAAAACATTAAGAAGCATACTCCCAGTTCATTATCGGTGCAATAAGAAGTGGTGGATGACTCAAAAATTGTTTGCGGATGTTTTAATCAACTGTTATGCAAGTGAAATGAAAAACTATTGTGTGAAAGAAAATGCAGAATTTAAAATTTTATTAATCCTAGATAATGCTCCAGGTCATCCGTCTTATAGCCGTGATCTTCACCAAGTTCAAAGTCATGTTTCTCCCACCAAACACTACTTCATTGATCCAATCGATGAATCAGGAAGTTCTTGCAGCGTTTAAGGCTTATTATCTAAGGAAAACTTTTTCACAAGCCATTTCTGCTAACGAAGGAAATGACCAGGCTCTCGTGCAATTCTGGAAAACATTCAATAATTATCACGCTATTAAAAATATTGCTGTTGCTTGGACGAAGTGACCTCTCAGTGACATATGAGTGGCATATGGAAAAAGACATTAAAATGGTTTGTGCATGATTTTGGAAGTTTGTAATATTGGGCCTAGCAAACAATCTGAATCTCGAAGTGAATGATGACGACATAATTCCACTCATAGAAAGTTCCCCTGAAGAGATGGCCAACGAAGAATTGGTCGAACTGGAGGAACAAATGTTGCAGAAAAGGAAAAACGAGAAAAGGGAAAAGAAAAACAGGAGAGGTAATTAAACAATTCACAGTGAAGGATCTTGCAGAAATGTTCTCTGAAGTTAGCGATGTTCTCAAAATGGCTGAAGACATGGATCCCACTGTTGAACGCTACTTAATATTAGAAACGAAAGTACATGATGCGTATGCTTGCTATGAACAAATTTATGATGAAAAGAAGAAGAGGAATAAGAAAAACACATTGGACCTTTTCATCAAATAAACAAAGGTTACACCAGAAGAGCCCCAACGTGATCGTTCACACAGAGAAGGTAATGAAGATGCGATTATGGAGGAAGATTTGGGTGATTATTCTCCTGTTTTATTGTGGCAGTAACACACAGTACACTTTTATAATAAGGTTTAAAAATTAAAATGAGAGTATCCTTATTACAGCTAAGTCCCTAACCCCTATAACTCTGTTGATTTAATGTATCGACTTACGTCCGATTCCACTTACGTCCAGCCGGATGGAACGGAACCCGGACGTAAGTCGAGGATGACTGTAATACATTTTTCCTACTCTTGTAGAATTAGACAGTTGATTAGGGATTGAACAATTGGACACATATAAAACTACATGTTTATTCTTATATCACAATATTTTCACATTTTTACATTATCTACTCTCAGAATATATCGAAAAATCAACAAGTGATTCATTTGTCTGGATATCTTAACGAAAACTAGGGCACTTTTTGAATGATGTTTGAAAGTCTGTGAACATTACAGATTTCACATTTACAAAAACCAACGAAAACTCCTTTAGAAAGTTTACACAATGCATTTGCATTTCATTGGTCTATACTGACTATGAATAGTTTAATAACAGAAACTAATTTAATTTAAGTATAATCTACGAGTCCTTGTTTAAAACCACGAAGTTAATCGTTATTTGAATAGGGAAATAGTAGGTCACTATATCATTTTGGAAAGATCATTTCTTTTGTAAAAAATAAATAAACAAATAAATAAAATAAAAATAAGTCGAATATATCCTCGTTCTTTGATAAAATTTAGTGTCTTACAACACCTAGGAAAAGCTTAAAACTGAAATGTAAAATTAGAAAAAGAGAATGAATTAAATATTGCTTACATATAATTAAAGCAAATTATTTCATTTTCACAATGTATTAATATTCAGTGGCAAAGAATGAGATAAGTAGATGTTTACTTTTATATGCTCCACAAGAAGAGGTTATATTTATTATCTCTAAAGGAAAGTATAAAAATTAAAAAAGAAATATTTCGTAATAGACTTTCGGGATGTTCCAATATAGAGAGATGGTACTAATGTACGTGTTGCACTTATGTATTGATTTTATGATAATTTCATGGAAAAATACACCATTGTTTTTCTATCTCAGAGCTCTACGTATAGCGTATTTAAAGTATGACAGCATTTCATTATGTGTAAACAACATGCATACTTTAAACGTTTCTGAAAAAAAATTATTTTTCATTGGTTATTTGTTAGGTAGAAAGGTTCACCTCTGGAGTTTTGAACGTCAGAATTGCAAAACAGTAGATTATGTATCCTCATATGCATATGATGTTTCCAACAAGCCAATTCTGTTTATGTGAAACGGCTATAGCACGCAAGTATTGTGTAATGTGTCGATCATCTCACTTTATTAACTTTCGCTCTACCATCTAATTTGAGAGAGCAATGCAACCACAAAAGGGCATCTTGAGTTAAACCGCCCTTTGTAAACATTTCAAAATTGGAGAAGTATTTCATTTGAAAATACTTTGTTAGTTAATACTGAAGATAATTAAACGAGTGTAATATTGATTCACATTCATATTTAAGAAACAAATCTCTGAACATTTATCAGTGAGGTGCAGTATTACTCTACGGCAAGTGCCTCGATGCATGTCATCACTATACAGTCCAAAGCAGACGTCAACATGCTTTTTTTGAGAGTAGGTGACGAAGCATTTGTAGATTCTTTGACGCTGTCAGTGCTATGGAAGATGTACACAAATGGACTAGTTGGCAAATGCTATCAATGGGACTGTTTCTTTCAGGAAATTTCGTAAATTGAAATTAAAGAAACAGTCAACATGAACATCAAATTCTTAGCCAACATCAAATGTTTGCATCGTTTTTCCATCACAGTGTCGGTTGATGATGTCACTCTCCTCCGATGTGGTTACCTTCGTATTTAAGAACTCACTGATGCTGTTGGTGATGCGTTTTCCTTTATGCTTTTACTGTGGTATGAAAGCAGCGTGCTTGAAACATGTTTTAGTGTGATCAGAGTAATTCTTCCCATGAACGAAATCAAAACAAGCTACTGGGTATTTACATCTTCTGTAATGCTCATGAGTGGTTGATTCATGGTCGTTGATTTTTATCTTAACACTATAACTGCTTCTCGTGTGAATGATCTGAGAAAAGCTTTTATTGAACAGATTAGATAACTTACTAAGAAGTTCCCGAAGGATAAGTCTCAAGTGCAGATTGAAACGGAATATATGTTCAGTCTTGTTGAACTGTTACCTTGGCAGTTTACAGCGGGTGGGTTTATTCTCATTAACAAAAGCTTTATAATTTCTTCTGCTGATATTTTATTTACTTACGCCATGATTCTTGTTTAGGTGAATCCCACAGCAACAGAGTCTTTAAAATTTTGAAAAATGCTAGATATATTTATTATCACTTTGATGGAGTAAGTCATGAGAAATAACTTATTTTATATGCAGTATCTGTAAACTAAATCTCTATGTATCTACATATAAAAATAAAGGTAGGTATATTTATGAACTATGAAGAGTAGCAGCCCCAATGTTTGCTACTCTTCATAGACAGGTTTCAGTACATAAGGAGAAAATTATCAGTATACGAGGATTTATTCTAATACAGACACATGTATGGCAAACTCATCTTTCGTACACATCATTTTCCATATAATCGTGAAGGAAGTATTGCTTTTCTCCTACCATGAAAAAATTTCCCTAGTATTTGAGATATTTATCCTGACGTACAAGAATTCGTTTCCATGAAACAATTTTGTGTTGTATATCCCCATGACTTTCAAATCGTTTGCTGCCAAGTGCTTTTCCGTGGTGTAGAGAAATGGAAATCGTTGAGTGTAAGGAAATCATGACCTTATTTGAAGGATTCATTCTGACACAGATGCTGATTTATGACAAAGAAGTGGAATTCGGTACGCATGACTTTTCCACATAGTCGCAAAAGAAGTGTCGCATTTCTCCTATCACTGCACACTAATGCGTCTACCGTTGCATAGCAGAATTCATTTCTGTCTCTAACCAGGAAGAAATCGCCTGCTGCACATTCCAGTCACTGGCAGTCTAGAGAGATTAAAATCATTGAGTATAAAATCAGGACTGCAAGATGGGTGGCCTAGAAAAAGTCTCGCAAACGCAGTCGGCGGTGTATGGTGTATTGTAACAGTGTTAATATTGCCATGTTCAATGCTTTCAGCTTTCCGATTAAAGAATCACTGCAAACAAATATTCACGTCGCAATCACGGCTACCAAGGACGCAGTTTTCGTCCTTAAGAGACTAGGCAGCCCACCATTCTGTTCTTTTTTTACTTCCAAATAGCAAAAGCATTGAACCATATTGCAAATGTGGAATTCATATTTGTTACAATCTTTTCCGCGTAAATGATTTCCATCGCTCGATGTTTATAAAACAACATCACCCTGATTATTGGAGTCCTGAAGTATCTCGCAAAAGTTCAATGTTCGGTGTTCAGAGTCGATTCCTTGAATATCTAACCCTATTCCCAACCATAGTGCAAATGAGCTGCCGTTTTATAATATTTCACCGGAAGGTATATGATAATATTTTTATTCGAACTTTTGAAATAGCTTATTGTCAACCAGAGTCACATATAAAATTAAAACGTGAAAATTGTTGTCTGGTACAAAATACATAGTTCATTCATTATTTTAGATAAAAAACATGTTTTTCCGACATCCATTTACATTACCTAGAAGTCCACATACTGGATATATTCATATAAGTTGTTATATAAACGACTCTGGCATATGAAGAATGGCATTTTAAATGAAAGTATGTATTTTTTATATATTTTACACAGTATCGTAATTTTAATGAATGATGGATTGCCGTTATCATAATGAACAACTTGCAATTTCGAAGCTTGTTTTAAAATTTAATTTTAGATTGTGATGGCTAGTTATTCTACTTGTAATGTTCGAAATAGATTGACAATTAATAGATATCATATTTACTACATTGCTGCAGTAGGATGAGAAAGCACGCATGTATACATAGATTCGTTGCAGAATATTACTAGATCAGATAATAGACCTGAAAGAGGTCTGGCACTTTGATAAGTTATTCTTATGGGTAAAATGAATGCTAAAATTGGCAAAAGAAATAAATAAGACGAGAAAGCAGTAGGTAATGAAGAATGGGATTCAAGAAACTAGGATAACGACATATTGGTGGCATTTTATGAAATGAATAATTTTGTGATGGGGAAGCTTATTTAAGCATAAAGTAATACATAAAATAACTTGGATATCACCAGATGGTAAAAGCAAAACTGAAATTGATCATATTGTAATCAAGAGTAATTTCAGAGGTTCACTCTCAGAAGTGAAAATAAAGCGAAAAGCTGATGAGGTATTTGATCATTACTTAGTAACAGCCAAAATTAAATTAAAAGTGCATGGGATAAAATAATTAGAAATTAGAATGGAAAATGATAAAGAAAAGGGCAAAATATGACATGTCTAAATTAAAAATTAACGAAATTAAGAAAACCTTTTCTGTTATGATAAAAAATCGATTTCATATTTTAGAAAATGAGAAACTATAAGGCGACAAAGTACAAAGCCAATGAATAAAACGCAATAGGAAAAAATTAAAATGGCATAAAACGAGGTCGCAAGAGAGCAATGAGAAATTATGTTTGGGTGCTAAGGAGGGGAAAAAGAACAAGTATTTGTTCAGACAGGACATGGAGGCTGATAGAAGAAAGAGACAAAGTTAAAATGATGTTGGAAAGTGCTGTTAAATTCCAGTGAGCTAAATAAATTCATTTTCGCGATTCTAGAGAAAAATACGAGTTTGATAAAAGATCGGCAAGAGAAGATAAACGGGATTATAAGGACAGTTTAGCAGAAGAAGCACAAAAGGCTGCAACATTAGGGCACATTGGAAGATTGTATAAGGTGACAAGGAGAATATGCTCTGAAGAAAACAAGCCCGTAAATGCTATAAGAGAAAAAGGTGGTTTGCTGTTAAGAAGAGAATGGAATTTTTAGTAGATGGAACGAAAAATTGGAAGAGGATTTTCATCATCATCATCATGCTATCAAGGATTTAGGCCTAGAGTGGCCTGTTCCGGCCTTATAAGTCGTTGTTAAATCTCTTAAGAGGACGTCCTGGTTTTCTTTTTCCTAATGGTTTGTAATTTAAGGCTTGCTTTAGTAATCTTTCTGTTTTCATTCTTTGAACGTGTTCCATCCATTTATGTTTATATTTTTTAATTTTTTCTATTACTGGTTCTTGGTTTAATTCTTTCATAATTTCTTCGTTTCTTTTGTGATCAATAAGGTATACTTTGCAGTTTTTCTCATGAACTTCATTTCTGCTGTTGTTAATCTTTGTTTGTCTTTTTGTTTTATTGTCCAGATTTCATTTCCATACAAGTGAAAGGTAGGGCTGATGTATTGTATACTTTTAGTCTGGTTTGTTTGTTTTTGTTAGGTTTGGTTTAAATATGGAGTTAATTACATCTGTTATTTTTAAATATTGTGCAATGTTTAGATTTATATCTTTTTCATTTTCATATGCGATCTTGGAAGAGATTTTAAACGTTTCAAACAATATAATTGACATGATTAGAAGTTCAATAATTGAAGAACCTCCTGTACGCACAAATTTAAATATTAAATCGGAACTTATAGATGTTTTGTAGTTTATTAAATCAGAACTTAAAGATCATTTGTAGTTTATCAGCAACAATTGCTAAAGCAACGTTGCTGATAAACTACAAATGATCTTTAGCAACTATTAAATACGGAAGCATATAAGCACATAAGACGGAAAAAATACCTAAACAGTGGAAAGAAGCAATGATAATTATAATCCCATAGAAAGGAGATCTCGCTAAATGTAAGAATTGAAGGGGATTAGCATACTCTCAATCATTACTACCACCAACTTGAGGTAGAACTGTCACGTTTATCATTGAAACCACCTTTGACACTCTAATCGGTATCTAACACTTTGACCTCGAGTTCCGTGTGTCACATTCTGTTTGCGTTGTCTCGCAACAGCCCAATAAACCCAGTTTCATTATTATTATTATTATTATGAGGGTTACATGAAAATCATCGAAAAGGCAATTCATCGAAAGACAATTCACCGAAAATTTTAAATTTTCGATAATATTATGATAAAAGTGATCCATTTAGAACAAAAACTTAACCATGCCGACTGTTTTTTTCCATGAATTGCATTTTCGACGAATTGTTGTTCGATGAATTGTTCATTCGATGGATTGTCTTTTCGATGAATTGTCTTTCGATGAATGGCCTTTTCGATGAACTCTTCTGATATCTATTATGAGATTTCATTGTAACCAATCAAAGTTCAGATAATTAAATTTGCCAATTATTATTACTCGTTTCGCATCCAACATCTTCATTCAGTAATGCATTTCTTTGTCACTAGCAAAGATTCAGGATCGACCTAGGTCTGCAACAACACCTTGCTATATATTTAATATTGTTAGACGACAGGTAAAATACAGGTAACCCTCTCACACAAGATTACTTCAGAGTTTACTATCACATGGGAAATTGTTACTAGTATTGCACTCGTAGGTCTCCAACCTAATTGGATTCAAGTCTTCTAATATCATTAGAAGCATACCCTCCTCTGTTGTCCTTCCTAAAATTATTGTACCCTTTACTCTCGATACCAGTTAGTACCCCCCCCTCTCTCTCTCTCTCTCTCTCTCTCTCTCTCTCTCTCTCTCTCTGTGATAGACAGATCTGTGTAATGACTACAACCTGATGTCCAAACGTTTTCGTCATGGCAGTAAACTCTGCATGTTTCTTTGTTGTACTTCTAAAATATGTGTACGGACATAATAATTAAGTTACCGGCATACTTTTAGTATACTCATTTCAGTATACAACGTGATCCAGTTGAACAACTTACAAGTATCTGTTCTTATATATTGCCTTTCTTATGCAGACATCCTTGCACATGCTTGATGACTCCGAAATGAACGAAACAAATTATTTTTTTTTATTCTCATAATAATTTCCATAAAAATGAAGTATCTGCTTACACAGGGATTCTCATCATTCCTCCTATCATAATTTAGCTTGACTGTTAGTATTATGTCTCATGCCAATTAATAATTTCTCTAGACTCCAGAGATGAAATTGTAGGCCTCCGCTTTTATTGAAATCAAATTTACTTCACACCAATTTTTCAATTACTTGTGCTATATTTTTAATTTTTGCTCCGAGAAAACTTGAAGTTATAACCCGCTCTCATATCAATGGCATGTTTTATGACAGAATGGGTATATCAGTGATATCCTTCTATTTATAATCAACTTTACCTGTCTGATTTCGCTACTAACTAATGTACCCGATTCAATGCTTTGTTGATCTTCATTGTGTTACTTAGCTTTTTTTTTATCCTCACTCTGTTGCTTAAAACGCTGTTCAACTTTCTCTAATTCCCGCATCGTGTGTGTAATAATATGCTTTAACTCTGCGAATTCCGAAGTTTAATTATTTTCAAGATACTTTTCAAGATCATCTTTATAGGGCAATAACTTCCTCGACTTTGCTGTTTCTGTTGCGTTTCTTGTGCTTTTTTGTCACCGTTTTACAGATGTATTTAATATTGCAATATTTCAATAAAAATATGTAATGAAAACACAAAATGCAGTGCTATATTAACGAAAATCTAGACTAATGTACTATAAAGCATTAATTTTTAAAGGAAAATTAATATAAAATACAGGTAACTCTTGTATAAAGCGGTAATTATACAACGCGGTTTCCATATAACGCGGTCTACAAATTGTGGTAGCCTTTGTTCAACGTGGTACTTATACAACGCGGTTTTGATATAACAAATTCTGCAAACTGTAGTAACCCTTTATCTTTTCATATATTTTTCACCGTGCTACTTAAAAATCAAATTTTATCTTCGTTAAATTTGTGTCTGCCCATATCGCGCATGTAGTTATAAGTTGCGAATTTATATTAGGGGAAAATACCCTTCAGCACGCATGTTCGTCAATTTTTAACCGTATAAAGTGTTTATTGTTGAAAATTGTCTTCGTTTTCTGCCAGAAAAACGGATTAAAAATCATAAGTATGTTAATCTCAAGCTGAGCACTTTATTTTCTGGTGAGTTACATACATAATTAATATGTAATGTTTTTTATGTAAAAAAATAATATATTTTTATAGCAATGGCTACAAACTGCAACGAAAGGGAAAAACCAACATTGTAAAGAAAATTTATTTCCCTCGAAGAAAAAATTTAAATCTTGAATCGGTTGAAAAATGGAAAAACAGGAACTGTTGCAAGGACTTTGAATCTAAACGAATCAACAATTCGAACAAACAGAATGAACATAAAATCCGAGAAAGTGTTTATTGCTGGGTCAATGGTAAGTGCAAAGCACGTTGCTCGTGTACGCGATATTCTAATGGGAAAAATGGAGAAATCTCTAATGATTTGGATAAAATATTGCACTCGAAAGAAAATTCCTTTGGATAGAAATCTTATTAAACAAAAAGCTCTCACAGTTTATAAACATTTATGATGCAGACCAGGAGTTCAATGCGGATGAATCCGGGTTATATTGGAAAAAAGTGCAAAAACGCACCTATATTTCGAAAAATGAAAGATCAGCTCCTGGATTCAAAGTTTTTAAGATAGAATTACTCTACTGTTTTGTAGTAATTCATCAGGTGATTACATGACAAAACCAATTTTTACAAACGATCCTCAAATCCTCGTGCTACGAAAGATTAAAATATGCACTTTATTTTATTTTGCCTAAAACATTTTATGCATTATGTGCAATGAAGTTTATGTATAATTTGTAAATTTATAATTTTATACTGTTTATTTGTTTCATGATTTATATATTTTCATAACTTACATGAATTACCTGAATTAAATAAAAATATAATTTTGTTGGGTATGTCATTGCTGTTTATATAATTAAAAAAAAAACGATTTCGGAACATAACCCTACTTTTTCTATGTGATCTGAGTCTCGCATAACGTGATTTATATAAGGCGGCATTTCTATGGAACCTGACATCCGCGTTATACGGGGTTACCTGTATATGAAAATGATCGATTTTACACGAGAGGTTAATACACCGACCACTCACTTATCATTGCTTCAGCGATGATCTTTTCACCATTCCTTTTTACGTATTTACGTATTCTAAAGCACTCACTTCTAAATGCATTTAAAAGTGCTTCAGAAATTTTAGTAATTAAGCTTCAGCTTTACGTTAATTTCCATTTATCACAAGGAAAAAAAGTAATGCACATTCCACTCAATATCAGACCATAAATGAAATGAAACTGGTTCCCATTCCATAACAAATTGTGATTTATGGTTCTAATATCATCAGTCAATCTACTATTCATTCTGATATTCTGGAATGCTTCATTTGTCTTCATACTCCTTTCAATATAGAGCATGTTACATGGATCTCACAAGGGAAGAAAAATCTGCCGTGTGAGCATAATTTCCATGTTACCTCAGATTATGAAGTGTTTTTCTTTGAAATAATAAGACCTCATTATCATTAAATTGATCTACCGATGTCTCCTCTGTCTCTATCATCTATACAAAATGAGACTGATGCCATTTTGTATTATAATATTATAATACACTTGAACTGATGACAATCTCTTAGCGTTATCATTAACCCTAGAGGGCTCTGCACGTGGCAGCAAGGCATCTTGCAATTCCACTCACCACGAGGGTTTTAATTATAATAATCATCATCATGCGTATAGGATTTAGGCCTAGCATGGCCTGTTCCGGCCTTAGAAGTCATCGTTGAATCGTTTAAGAGGACGTCCTGGTTTTCTTTTTCCTAATGGCTTGCACTTTAAGGCTTGTTTTGGTAATCTTTCTATTTTCATTCTTTGAACGTGTTCCATCCATTTATGTTTATATTTTTTAATTTTTCTATTACGGAGTATTGGTTTAATTGTTTCATAATTTCTTCGTTTCTTTTGTGATTAAATAGGGTATACTTTGAAGGTTTTCTCATAAACTTCATTTCTGCTGTTGTTAATCTTTGTTTGTCTTTTTGTTTTGTTGTCCAGATTTCGCTTCCATACATTAAGACTGGTGGGGCTAATGTATTGTATACTTTTAGTATGGTTTGTTTTTGAACTAGATTTGATTTAAATATAGAGTTAATTACACCTATTATTTTTAAATATTTTGCAATTTTTACATTAATATCTTTTTCATTTTCATAAGTGATCATACATCCTAGGTAGTTAAATGAATTCACCTGTTCTAAGATCTTGTTATCTAATACTATTTTAGTTCTTTCTGGATCTGGTCCTTTAAAGGTCATAGTTTTTGATTTTTCTGTTGATATTATCATACCATAATATTTGGATATCTCATTTAGATCTAAAATAGCTTTCTGTAGTTTATCTTCAGAATTTGTAATTATTATTTGGTCGTCAGCAAAGAGGAGAGTGTTTAAGTTAACTGTAGGAGAAAGTTTAATTCCTTGATGTAAATTTTTATACCATTTTATTATTATTTCATTTAAGTAGATATTAAAAAGAGTTGCTGAGACGGGACATCCCTGTCGGACCCCTTGGTTTATCTTTCGTTTTTGTTTATGATAGCTCGTGATTTAATCTTATTTGTATTTGATTATTTTCATATATACTTGTGATAGCTTTTAGGATATTATTTGATATTTGTCTTTCTTTTAATATGTTAAATAATATGTTTCTTTTAACTTTGTAAAATGCTTTTTCAAAGTCAATAAATGCAATAATAATAATAAAGCAATATTATTATAAAAATAATAAAATAATAAAAATATAAAAATATAAATATAAAATATAAAAATATAAAATAAAAATATAAAAATAAAAAAAGTAATAAAAGTCAATAATAATAATAATAATAATAATAATAATAATAATAATAATAATAATAATAATAATAAATGTCCCAGCACAAGTTTGCTTCCGGCTACCCGTTCAGGCTAGTTCAGCGGAAGCAGGCAGGTGGTGGTACCTGTCTCATGCTATGAGGATTCGCCTCGTTAATGGGAAACAAAGACCACTAATTCTTACATGGAGATGGATTCGGAACAGGTATTTCTCTACATGGGAACAATGTATTCCGATGATCTGGTCTCTTCCAGCAAGACAACGTCCGGTGTTACAAAGCTGCTCGATTGTGCAAGCATGTTTGAAGAGCATATTCAGTACTGATAATTAATTAGTTGCTTAATTCTCCTGACTTGAATCCCAATGAACATTTGTGGGATCAACAGGGTATTATTCTCTCTGGTTGGACAAGAATATCTCGGAGCACCTTCTATGGTGCAGTGGAGTCAACGCCAAGACAGTCGTCTTGGCGTTGACTCCACTGCAAACGATAATCTCCTCCAAATGAGGCTCATCATGCTACTAGGTATGTGATCATTGTTTTGGCTTATGATTTTGAATATACAAAGTACTGAGTATTGGTATTCGCAATGCTGTTTCTCGTTGTACTAATTTTTATACTGCAAAACAGCATGACAACGAACACTCCTTTTAGTCATAGGCAGTTCAAAATCATATCATGGGTATTATTTCTTTTTCCTCCCCCTGCAAGATCTGGTATGGCACGGCTCTTTGATTTTACATTATATTTCTTCTATTCTGAGCCAGATTATATTGCCACTATATATTAGCAAAAAAAACTCAAGGTCACCGTCATGCTAGTTGAATGAAGGTTGCAGCTATGTTCTAATAGAATAAATTTAAAACTTCAGTTTCAAATGATTCTGCAGTACTATAATCGTCAGCATCAGTAGTTTATGCTATTAAAATTATTTCGATGGCTGAGTGATTCGCAGCCCATTTATCATCATAAACATATACTGGCTGATCAAAATTAAAGTATCGCTGTTTAATGCCTTGTGGACTGTCATCCAGTGATCCAAATGTTGCGAATCTTGGCAGGAATATATTGTGTAGTGCGGAAGTAATATCTGAGAAAAAAACGTACTTCCAAATTTCAATCTCAGGGGTCGTTGTAACACACCAAATGCATGGAACGTGCATATCACCTAACTAGGCAGGTGCCAAGAAAGTTTGAAAATATGGATATGGGATTTTTCCTTCATTCTAGTTTATATGGTTTTCCTTCATTCATTGTTAATCCTGCCACAATGATGACCCTAACCTTGCCCCAACGTGCTTTGCTCGTGAATGCAAATTCCTTTACATTCACCCAAAATTACTGTCCGTTTCAGGTTTACAGCTTTGTTTAATCATTGGATCATTCTTATTTGAGAACATTCGAGCCTTGTGACCTGCCCAATTACTGCCAAAAGGCATCACGATATGATAAACAATTTTGTTGTGCCACAGATATAGCAGCGCCTGTGCATGGATTCAGTCATTTTCATGCAGTCAATTCGAAAACATTCCGGGAAACCCAGAGTGATCAGCTGTGCGTTTCCCACTGCATGGCTGCCTCGCTCACCTAATCTGACTCCCTGTGACTTCTGGCTCTGGGAATTTCTCAAAGAAAGGGTTTGTTGGGAACACTCTGATAACTTGCCAGCGCTGAAACACAGCATAACGCAGCACGTGCGCAACATCAGTCCCAACCAGCTGCACTGTGTTGTTGAACACACTGTACAAAGGTTTGGCTTGTGGCATACGGCGAACGGCTGCACATTGCACAGTATAGTCCGTTGAAGTTATAATTGAACTGCATAAAATGTGTTATTTATGCTTGTATCACTTTTCTACTTCTTACATACACGGAAAAATTACTACATCCACATTCACATTCAGTACATCATGTAGCTCCCCTAGTGGTGAACTTCGGAACTTTTTTTCTTTCCCAGATATCGCTTCCGGATGGCGCACAATGCATTCCTGCAAAGATTCGCAGCATTTGGATCAATGCGTGGGGCTCCACTAGTGCATACACCTCATCACTCCTTATACTAGTGTAGTGTAATATAGCTTTCATTTTATTTTTTCTAATTTTATGGGTTTCCTCTCTGCTTGTTCGATGTGAAAAGAAGACCAACTAATATGCAAGATGGCCCTGTTTCCATATTGAAATGAGCTGGATCGTGCTGAATCAGCACGATTAAGTAAATCATATTCGTAGTATATAATGAATACACGTACGAAGTTTTTTTTCTTACCAATCGACAGTCTAATTCGTTCGTTTTTCCTACGGTATTTTGAATCTAGACTGAGAATGCCTACAGTTAGCTTATAATTTCTACACGTGACCGTAGGCTTTCTCTTAATAAAAAGTCAAACTCTTCATTGTGTAATTTTATCATTTGCACTTTACTAAGTACGCACTTGAGTATGACATCTGAAGAAAGCGTGATTAATCATGTTTTAATTGACATGGACGCAACGTTGATTCTTCTTTTACTTGTAAAGAATATTCAATTTCCGCTAAATTGATCACTAAGAGATCTAGAAAATTATAACAGTATGCTCGGTGGGTGAGAAGATCGGAATGCAGGAGGAACAAAACTGAAGCAGATATTTTCGATATTTGAATAGACTGGAAGAATTAGTGAATCAAATGTAAATAATAGGATTTTTAATTTTCAATAAAGAGAAATATTTAGGATAAAATACACAAAAAATCAAAGATTTCCACAAGATATTAATAGGGTTCGGAATATTATCCACTGTAGTTTACCCCCCTAGTGATAAACGCAAGTAATGGATATCATCTGAATGACAAGATGGAGATGGAGTGATAAGGACAAATGTAAGAGAAATAAGGTAACAAAGTTGGGTTTACCTGTGTGTGTGTGGGGGGGGGTGTCAACATAAAACATAACATGAAACACAGCAGCTGAGTCAATTCTTGCAATGTTGGGTTTAAGGAATTCTTGTAGAGTTGTGTTACACAATTTAAATACATTAAATGTAAATTATGTAAGTATTACATTTAATCAGTTATTCACTGAAATGAAATTATTTATATTAATTATTTAATTTAATGTATTCTTCACAATTTGCTTATTATATCACGTGTTATTTATCCAAAGACTTTTCGAGTAACTATTAAGTAAAGAGATTATTTTTATTTTTACTTTTATTCCATGTATTTTAAATTATTAATTTACCTATTATCCTGTGACGAAGTTTGTCTCTTATTATCAGGCAATTCACTAATTTAATTAAAAGGATTTTTCTCAATTTCATATTTTATTAATTTCGTTTATTATTATTTTTATTATTATTTTATTTTTGTAATAGTTTTAATGTGGCCCTAACTCCTGTTTTTAATTTAAAACTGTCATAAAGTAACTCTACTTGTCATGCTGAAGACAGTGATATATAATTCATCGAAATCGGCCAAGTGGAATCCAAAATCTGAGTGTACTGAAAATTGAACACAATTCACCGTGGTCACTAACGAGCATAGAACAAAGGACGTCGCCATCTTTACAGTTGTCCAAGGGAAGAAAGGTGAGTCATGAAGTACAACAAGTGTCTGAAGGAATTACCGTCCGACGAAATCATATAACCTGCAGGAAATGCCTTAGGAATCTTCACTTTTCATGTTTCTGAAACTCAGAAACAACATGGCAACGCGCAAATCCAATGCTAAACGAAAGGAACGGAAGCGCACATACTGCAGTGAGAACAAAGAAACGCCGCCACCCACGGCGCAACTGATTACACTGGAGGCAGAATCGGACGATGAACTGAACAGACAAAAAAATACCGGTGGTGAGTGTTATAATTTGAATTTCGTAAATTTATTACTAGAAAAAGGTTTACAAAATATAAAAGCCAGCTTAATAGATCTTGTCAAAGAATTATTTGATAAACAGAATAAACAAATAACAAAAAAAATAGTGAATATGAAGAGTTTGCTAAATTTAATAATACAACAGTCGAAGAAGTTTTACAAACGGTGAAAGACATTAAAACCAGCATTAACATACTAACTGACAGGCAACACAAATTGATAAAAGACAAATCCGAATTCTTGACGGAGTTCGGATAAAAGACACATCCGAACTCTGTCAAAAATTTAATTCCCTAAAACTACAATATGAACTTTTAAATCAACAACAACATAAAAAAGACCTTGTCATAAACGGTCTTCCAGAAAGTGAATTCACAGAAAATCTCAGAGACGTAGTTATAAAGTTAGGTCATGCAATTGATATCCCCCTACAGCATAATGATATTCAGACCATAAATCGGATTTCCAGGAAGAACAAAAAACAAGGCTCGCCACTACCTGCACCAGTCATGGTTCGTCTGGCAAGCAAGGCTACAAGAGACAATCTCATAAAAGCCAACAGACTGAAAAAACCAGCCAGTTGTCAAGGACTTAAACGCAACGCAAGGCAATACACCACTCTTTCTATCTGAGTATTTAACACCTTTCAATCAGAATCTGATGTACCAAGCAAGAACAGCAAAAACAGAAAAAAATTATCAATTTTTGTGGAACAAAGACGCAAGATACTCTTGAGAAAGTCACAGGATTCAAAGTCTACACAAATAAAAAGCTCGGAAGACATAGATAGGCTACCAGAATGAAATAAATGACTCCAATTGAGTTCAAAAAGAAGACCTCAACACAACAAAAATGAATCTGAACCATCAGATAAATGTAATCACACAAGAATACAACAACAATTGTACTTTCGACTCGCTTGATGCATGGAAACAACACACAGTACAAGCGAGAGAACTCTCAATCTTGCATATTAACATCAGAAGCATCCGAAAACATTGGCTATTTTTACAGGCTTATATAAGGAATTACACCTGTATTATTGATATATTGGTCCTAATAGAAATATCCATAACTAATGACAAAGCGATTGCTTTCCAAATTCCAGGCTTCCAACAACATAGATCATGCTGCCAAACAAAAAGAGGGGATGGAATTAATCATTACAAGAAAGAACAGTTAATTTATTGGAGTAGTAGAATGGACTGCATTTCAGTGTCTTCAGGTGTATCAATATTGACTCTTTTCTCCTGGATAAAATCCATATTTCTTTACCTTAGAGTAAACATTTATATAAAATGACAAACACTACGCTAAGGTACATTTAAACAGCTGCACCCAACTCTATCTCAAAATTTTGCAGCGAAGCGGTTTACGGAGAGGGAAGATACATAAAATCGATTTTCCTGGAGTGAGAGATAGAAAGAGTGATTTTTTCATTTTGGTATAATGAACCATAAACAGAATGAAATGTCAAGTCATTCCAGTCATGTCAGTCATAACAGTCATGTTACATTATCGTTGAAATATATTCCTTACACATAAAAATATACAAAAATACAAAAACTTGTAAATGATGGGCATTGCGAATAAAAGACATCCGCTTAAAGAGCTGACTTCCTATAGTCGTCTTATGAGATGACTTCACTCATCTTGGACTTAGACTTCTAGTGCACAAGTGTAATTGCTTTCCTCTTTCAAAACGAACCTTTCAAGCTAGAAAAGAAGAAGGAATTATTAGATACAAGCAAGGATATAATTCAAATCGTACATCTACCGACCAGAATCTCAGGTTACGAAACCCTTTCTACTCTTTCAGCAACTTTGATAATTTCTGAAGTAGTTCTCCATACAAACATATCGCAGGGATTTTCTCTCCCATTAGTAACTTACACCATAAAGTTGTCCAATTTTCCTCTTCCATAGAAACCTTTCGCCAAATAATTCTGAAGCTTGTTTCCTTTGACACTATAACAACGCCAAGCAGATTGACTCAGAGACTTCTATTATTCTTTTTCTTGGTCTCCAATTTCTACCACTTTCATAATTTATACACACCTTTTAGGAGGAAGTTTTGTTGAAATTATACTTGCTGTAAAATGTCATTATTATGCACTCTATAGGAAATTACTGAGCACCTTTCGCAATAGTCTAACAGCAAGTGGAATCATACATCAAGTCAAGGCAGTCCAAGGGAATAATTCAGCATAACGCAAGTCGCTTGAAATGAGGACTGAAGCATCAATCTCTGGCTACACTCGAAGGACTGCAATAAACGGAAAACAACCATCAAGAATTGAAAATCTGTCTTTGAAAGTGTCGAATGCAAAAAACTCTCTCCTGTGCAAATGGTTGACATGCTTCTGATCTTTCTCACTCATACATGCTATTAGTTATACCAGTTACACCAAGTGGTATAACTAATAGCGTTTTGAGAATGCAAAACACTGTTATATGAAAAGGAATGAATCCGTTTGTTTCCTAACGTCATTCAAAAGAAAGACAGAACGAAACCTTAATTAATCCAGATATCAAAATATCATCTAAAATAGAATAAAATACAACAGAATATCTAAAATAAAATAGAATGGTACCAACTCGTCTTCTTTTCACTACCTCGAAGCTCACTAAATAATCGGTGACCGTCAGTATGGAATCCGCAACTCTAGATCCACAAAATATATCCAAGCCTATTGTATCACCCAACCTCTGAATACAAACCATGAAAAAAGCTTTGAAAAATAACGATGTTTTTCATGATATTGCAATAGAATTTAGTAGAGGTTGGTATCTTCTGTAGAAATACCCATTGTCATTCTTTCGGCATTTTTAATTCATAATAGGGTAGCTATTTCTGTCTCTGCAGATCACGATACAGTGGATCGCTGCACCAACTGCAGCAGTACGTATTCCAGAGCTCTGATGTGCTAGGTATCATGGAGAGCATTGCTGGCCAATCGTTGATAGTAATATGTTCTATTATTTCTACTCATTTCACAATTCTCGAAATGGCCAAATCTTGATCTTCAAGATTATCTAAAATCGTCTTAAACAAGGACATTTTTAATTTGAGAATAGCCCAGTAGCTTTCTATCGTAGGGAACTTTTATCCAAACGGATGTATGTCGTCTTTAAGTTGAAGATGAATTTCATCCCCTTGGGTAAAATCACCCCTCCACTTAAAGAAGGCTTCAGACCGTTAAAAAGTTCCGTGTTTTATCTGTAGGCATAGTTTAAGAATTATGCAAGAATAAAATTTAAAAAAATACAAAACATATTATATATAAAGTTAAACAATAAAATTAATATAAGTCAATTATAATTGCTATTAAAATAAGCCGGTTTTATTAGCTAAAGTTTAAAATATGAATGAAATGCAATAAAAAGAAATAAATGCATTGTACTTCGTTAATCATATACAATATATATATATATATATATATATATATATATATATATATATATATATATATATATATATATATATATGTTAAGAATACCAAGTAATTTTTAAACCTGGTTTTACTCCATTTTCCCAAGAAAGCAAACAGACAAAAAGTCAAGTTTGCGCCTGCAATTGATACAAGTCTAACTGATCCTACAGGTAGTGCAGGACCAGGGCAACTCGTGGTAAAGGTGGGGTAAGATCCGATCACTAATCTTAATATTTACCCTTAATGCCAAAACACATCTCCAAGAAGGGGATGTATGATGTTTTGTATTAAAGGCAAAGGGCCACTACCCAGACCGGTTTCGACATTTATTGAGGCCTCATCAGTGGGAGCTAGGCTAGAAAATACCAAGATTTAGTAATACAGAGCTCATTAAGTATTTTACCAGAACAAGTTGCCATAAGGTGTTTTAACCTTATTAAATAAAAATCTCTGGAGGAGATATAAATGTAGAAAGTATTTTACCTTGGGTATAATAAATGTTAAGAATACCAAGTAATTTTTAAATTACTTGGGAAAATGGAGTAAAACCAGGTTTAAAAATTACTTGGTATTCTTAACATTTATTATACCCAAGGTAAAATACTTTCTACATATATATATATAAAAGGTTTAATGACTATTACCGAGAGAAAATACTAGTTTCGTTACATGAACATCCTCAGGTATCACAATCAAAGAAGTATATAAAAAATTACAGAGACTTAAAATTGTACTAACAGAACAAGTATAAAAAAGCCAGCAGTCAGTCAACCGAGTAAAAATGAATTTTGAAAAAAAAAAAATATATATATATATATATATATATATATATATATATTGTAATTAGGATTGACTCGGGATGTATACATTTATAAAATTAAAATTTAACTGACTATAACCCGAGAAAGTATAACAAAAAACTTTAATAAATCACGACTAGTTTCATCGGTGTTCCGGCTTCTTCATGTGAGTAAGAAATAACATAAGACTTATAAAAATAACAAGGTAAAAAACATGGACTTTCCAGCTTAATAAAAATAAGTAGAATAGTAACAGTCATATTTGAATAGGTGACCGCGTGCTACTGTTGGCATGAGTTGAATATTTGTGACAGCTAATTTTAGAGCGCCAGTATTGGATTACTGCGCTATGGGAATCAGGCAAATTGTAACTTAGATTGTTGTTCAAGTGTGAAGGGTCCAGAACTATTTCTTTAGATTCTATAATTCGTCTTTCAAATTCATCTTTGCATATATATAAATTGGTTGTGCGGTCCCAATCAACTTGGTGTGGCCATTCTTCGAGGTTAGAGTTTGCGGAGAAGAGAACATGACTAGAAAGGGCGCTCGCTCGTGTTCTACTGTAGGAGATTCACGTCTATGTTCCTCAAGACGAAGAGAAATAGATTTGTCTGTGTGGCCAGAATAAGGTCGACCACAGTCGCACATAAATTTATAAACACTAGGAAAATGCAGTTGGTTGTGTTTTGGTTTTGGTCGACTAAGAAAAGAACGAAGTTTTGGCAGAGTAGTATAGTCGGTCTTAATGTTGAATTTCTTCATAATCCTAGAGAGTTTTGGGGTAAGAGCTGATAAATGGTAACTTTATATGAGTGATAGGATTGGATTTATCTTCTTGTCGAGGTTGTTGGCGTGGTCTTAAACGTTTAGTGATGTTACGAGATGAATATCGATTATTTAAGAACGTGTTTTTCAGGAAGTTAAGCTCCGTTTGAAGGTCTTCTTCTGTGGAAGTGAGACATCTTGCTCGATGGGAAAGGATGGAAATGATGCCCAGTTTTTGAGGAGGGAAGTGATGAGAAGAGCCATGCAAATATCTATCAGTATGGATGGTTTTTCGAAAAATTGAAAATTTAAGACAGTCAGGTAATCTACTGATCTTTAGATCCAAGAAGGGGAGAACGCCGTTAATCTCTAGTTCTGATGTGAATTTAATGTTCTGATGTTGATTATTTAAATGGTTTAGGAAGTTTTGAAGTTCCTCTAAACCATATTTTCAGATAAGAAAATATGGTTTAGATAGTTTAGGTTTTAAAGTAGCTATAGAAATAGCTCTCTCTTCAAAATCTTCTAAAAAAAGAAGTTGCTTGTTATTTTTATGTCTTATGTTATTTCTTACTCACCTGAAGAAGTCGGAACACCGATGAAACTAGTCCTGATTTATTAAAGTTTTTTGTTATACTTTCTCGGGTTCAAGTCAGTTAAATTTTAATTTTATAAAATAAATAAATAAATAAATATATATATATATATATATGCTTGAGTTGTGTTTTAGTTGCTTGAACCATATTTTTTCAATTGGTATTCCACATATAAGAAAGCATTCAAAACTGTCAGTAGATAGTTGTTTGCATTCTGTGTAATACCGTGTCATCTTTATATATATATATTATATATTATATATATATTATATATTATATATATATATATATAGAATTTTTTTACCTTGGGTATAATATATGTTAAAGATACCAAGCTATTTTACTACATCCATCTTTCTACATCTATCTCTCATCCTGAGATTTTTATTTAATAAGGTCAAAGCATCTTATGGTAACTTGTTTTGGTAAAATATTTATAAGCTCTGTATTACTTAAAACTTAGTATTTCTTAGCCTAGATCCCACTGACGAGACCTCAATAAAGGTCGAAACCGGTCTGGGTAATGGCCCTTGCCTTTAATACATAGCATCATACATCTCCTCCAGGAGATGTGCTTTGCATTAAAGTTAATATTAAGAATAGTGATCAGAGCTTATACTCCTTTTACCACGTGTTGCCTTGACTTGCGCTACCTGCAGGATCAGCTAGACTTGCAACACTTGCAGGCGCAAACTTGACTGACTTGTCAGTTTGCTTACTTCTGAAATGGAGTAAAAAAAAAACTTTATATATAAAGTTTTTTTTTATAGTGTTTTCACGCTGTTTCCTTCTGCGAAAACAAAACTAGTACTGGTTAATATAGAAAGTGAGAAGGATGTGAGTGAAATAAAAAAAAAGAAAAGGAAGAAAAGCCTTCATCAAGGATTAAGAAATTCTTGGCATGTTAATTGTTAAAATGTTACATGTTAAAATTATTCAAAAACCGAATCTCAGACATCTACAAGTAAACTAGACAAGAGCAAACTGAATTTATGGAAAACTGAATACAGCAAAATGTTTCAAAAATATAACGAATACAAATAATCTATGTACTGCACCTCGCTTTCATCGAGTATAACAAAGCACTTCATTTCATAGCTCATAGTGCGCTTTTTGGTGAAACGGAAAATCGGAGTGAAGTGAACACAGGCTATTTTCATAAAAAATTTATCATCTGTTTTTCACTAAAGGTATGAAAGGAATATTGCTTCCAATATAAAGTATTAAGGAATGTGACTCAGTCATCCCATGATATTTTACAGCTACTCGAACAACCAGTAAATCAACATTTTAGGAAAAAACATAATTTTAATAACGACATCGCAATCTCCTCAGATGACGTCATAAGCTGATAGGAATGATAAGAGAAGTAAACAACACAAACAAAAATCGTTGCTAGTAGCTGATCAAGAAACGAATTCTTCTGATTCACTTAAACATTGGATTCATGCAGAAGGGCAACTATCTGGAAGAGATAATATCCTTCGACAGTAGAAAATACCTAGAAATACAGACCCAAATAACAACCGGATATAATAATTACAGGAGAATGCATTTAATAATTAAATGCATAGAAGGAAGCGAGTTCATCTTTCTTTAAAAAGATAATACAATCCACTATATTATTAACATTCGAATACGGTACCGAAATGTGATATTTGACAAAAAAAAAACACTCCTTTTAGAATTAAAGTAGCATAGAACATAAGAAAAATAACAAAAAGTATTGATAACGTCCACAAAACCGAGCGGTTACAGCTTTGCATTAAAGTTAATATTATATATATATATACAGGGTGTTCGGGATAAATTTGACATATTTATAATTAATTATATTTTTCCGTAAGTTACATGTATTAACACACATTTCTCTTCATTTAAAAGTTTGGACCCTTCTTCATTCATATACAAGATGTCAGAAAGGATGGATAGCTGGAACCCACCTGAATCATGGAAGAGAATAACTTGTATCATGATGATTCGTGCCCGCCATCAAAATAAGGATATTACGACTGCTGCCCAATGCTCCCTGAATACAGTAAAAACAATCAGGCATGAACTAGAGACTTGCAATGGTGACTACGAGGATGTAGCAAGAAGAAAGATCCCTGCAAGACGATCTGATTGCGTTCGTACAGCAGAATTCCTCGCAAATCTGCAGGAACAGGTGTTGAAGAACCCTGGCATTGGAATTCGGGCTTTGTTCGTGGAGTTGCTAACTGTAGTCAAGCCCTGGATAACAAGGGTAGCCAATGGTAGGCCGTATGTATGGCAGCAGGATTCGGCCTCTTGCCACACCTCTGGGAAAAGTCAAAAATGGTTGTCTGAAAATTTCTACGACTTCACCAGTCCAAATGTTTGGCCTCCAAACTCCCCAGACCTTAACCCCATGGATTATTTTGTATGGGGCGCAGTTGAAAAAGACACCAATCGCACTTCCAGTAATACAAAAGCCCAGTTAATGGATAAAATTAAAACAGTTTTTGCGGCCCTTCCCAGGGAGACTGTAGCATCAGCTTGTTCGAGGTTCCGAAGCAGAATTGAAGCTGTGATCGATGCTAATGGTGGTTATTTTGAGTAAATCTTGTTGATAGTATTGTAATTAACTCTGCCTGTAATGTTTTTTTGTCAATTCATTAAATTTAATAGATACAAAGAAGATTTTCTTTTTCCTTACGAAACTGTCAAATTTATCCCGAACACCCTGTATATATATATATATATATATATACAGCCAAGATTAATACACTTACGATTCCAACCCAAAGCAAATGATGGGGAGGAATAAAAGAGGATGAAGTGGACAAATTAAATCACGGGAGCTGCAGGAAACACTTGGATAAAAATTGAACCTAGAAGTCAAGAAAACAGGAGAAGTCTTTGCCCAGCAGTGAAATGCAACAATCTAATAAACAAAAACAACAAAAGAACCGTGAAGATCGATCTACAGTTAGTTGATAGATTTTTATTTGAGTTAGAAATTTAACATCGACTAATATCCAAATTCTGTGCAGGGCTCTCTTAACATCTGGAAATTTAAAAATTTATCAATTTGAAAATTTGAATAGAAATCAAATTTTTACAATAATTTACAATCAATTTATTGGTTTGAATTTCAACGTTTCTGCTGCTAACGGATTAAATTGCACAGCTAACAAGCTATAAGTGATAATGATACCTACAGTATTAAGTCTTAAACTCTTATTTATGATAATGTATCCACTATTTTCAGCTGCCATGATGACACATGGATGAGATTCAAAATTCTTTCCACTTGAATCTATAGTTGTACATCGCTGCTGGGTATTTCATTGGTAAATTTAGTAACTTTTGCAACGAACAGCTTCTTCAGGTCACCGGCACCAGATGCAATGTACGATGTACCAGAGAAAAACCATTAAACGCAAAAACACGCACATCGCAATTATCAGTAAATACCACAAGTCATTTATGGCTCTTTGATATTAAAACAAATTACAATAATACTTTCCGCATTCCACAGAAACAACATAAAGGAAAATACACCGTCAATGTATCGATTAACTGCATGACACGAATGTGATCGAGTTTGATCGAAACCAAATCTTTATCAGAAATAACCTTTGTTCCTTAGAGACGTAGACGTTTTATGCTATTAATGAAGTTGGTGATGTGATGCTTTAAAATCATCACAATATAGACATAAAGCACTGGTAAGAATACACAAAGTCCCCAGCTTATCAACAAATAGAATATGTACTAAAGTAATGCAGTGAATATTGAAGATTTAGAAAGATAAAATGTCCAGAGAACATGAACAAACAGTCAGTGTAGCCAAGTATCACATCCAGCTGCAGACTACGAAGTAAAGAGTGTGTCGTTTGATGCTACAATTTCTCCCGCATATCGATGCTTCACAATCAGGAAAGGGGAGAAGTAAGATTTTTTACGCTTCTTGTTTTCTGTAGAAGAAGTATATTGTAGACAGGGAAAGAACACTGTGAAGAGTATAACTTACATAAAGATCCAATTCGTAAATCCCTTGGCGCACTTTGACTATAAATTAATTGCCTGAATCGTTTTATGTTAGTAATTTTCTGAATTCTCTCTTGTCGATGGAGTTCAAGTGAGACAAACTAATTACTTTATAGCGAAAATTGACTGCTTGTTCTGTTGACGTATCCTATACACAATATTATTTTTGCCTCTCGAAAATCACATGTTTTTGAGGTTACAATCGTAGAGAATGCGTCGTTCCCAACTATATTTGCACGACAATGATAATTTCCACTTACAAAATGAAAACAGGGAAACAGGAAGGAAATGTAGATTATATCATTGAAATATATAAGAAATGTTTATTTCACAACTGTGAATGACCAAATGGCTTCAATGACCAAAGGGATGGAGGTTGAGGGGATGAGCAAGTCTATGAAATATTCGAATAATTTTCACAAGTTACGCAAATATTATGAAACATATAAAATACGTACTAATTTACTTCTACTAGGTTTTAGAATTATGCCTAATGTCCTCTCATTTTCCCGTTAATTTGTTTTGAGATAAATTGTTTTTGTACATTCTCTGAATTATATGAGTAATATCGCAATCCGGCGTGCATGGTTCCCTGCACGACGGATTGCAACGCTGCTCATCATCACCTGCTATGGATTCGCTATGAATCAGACGATCAGTATCTTTTGAAGAAAACACGAATCATGAAAATGTTCAGGCTACCACAAGTCTCCAATAAGGAGGCATGCAGGTTCCTTCACATAAATGATGAAATGTATTTTTTCCTCTGATTAACTCATGACAGCACAAATCATGACTGAAATACTTCTGTTTGACTGCAAAGCGATTTCCTTTGCAGTCAAATAGAAGAGTCAAAGTTAACAGATATAACACCATCTGACCTCATGAAACGGTACTATTAGGAACTTCTCACATTTTAGCTATATTTTGTGGATTCCTAGGCTTTTGGTGGAATTCGATTCATCTGCCAGTCAAAACAAACTTTCTCTGTAAAGTAAACGCAGGGAATTTATTTTCGTTAGCACCTATTTTTAAGCAAAATTCTAAGTTAATTCACAGTTCTTATTGTAATTATATATTTGATAATTGATAATTAGTAATGTTTTGCAAAAAACGTGTTATTTTCTATAACATCCAAACTCAACTTTTCCTAAATTTCATAATTCCAAATAACAGTCCCAAGAAAAAATGAAAAAAAAAAAAATTATATAAATTTATTTTACTAGTGCTACCTTCTGGCAGACTGATCTTGCGAATAATCTATTTCAAACAGTAAACACGTTCAAAAGGAAATGAATTGTATCACCATATTGAAATCACAACCCTGCAATTATACGATTAGAGTAACAGTCGTGCCGACTTCACATAAGTGCAATCTGAGGTGGATAAGTAAATGGTCTGCTTGATTGGCACTTAATTTGAGAGAAATTCAAATAGTTTACCTCTGAAAATGAGAACTGTAAGAGGAATGGAAATTTCTCTTACCATTAAAAGTTGATTTACATGTTAACTACGTTTCGTATTAATTACTCATATTTCAAGAAAATTACAAAACGATCTCAATAACATAATTTTTATTGCTTGTTTGTTGAAATCCTACAAATTTAAAGACTGATTGAATACCGCTTTGTATTTCAGTGCTCCATCTGCCTCTGACATCAGATTTAGATGAACTCATCTTAACGATATTCTAAATAAAGAGAGTGCTCGGCTTGTTTTTCTTGGCATGTGATTAAACCATCTATCTGTTTGAACAATATCAATGACACAAAGTAAATTTCAAGAGTATTTATTGCTGTTGTTCCAATAAATTCTGAGACCAAATTACAAATGCATGCAAATCCGTCTTATTTTAGATGTCCCACCGTCCACAACCCATCTGAAGGCTACCAATTGGCCACTGCATAAAACTTTGATTTCTACGAAAATCAAGCATTTTTTTCCTGAACCAACCGCCCAGGAATGATCTGATCATCCCATTTTCTGTACTTATTAGAAAAATCGGGTACCTGAACACTTCTTCACAATAAGTAATCTACCAGCTGGCGGTTGTTCAATGCAATATTTTCCCCAGAAATCAGTTTTAAGACAGCACCTACAGACACATCCTCTGAACAAATAAGTTGCACTGCAATATTTATACACAGTTAATAAAGTTACGACACAATGCGTGTCGTCATTGTTAACAGTATCGTTAATTTTTTTTAATCTTCGTGTCCATTCAAGAGAACAATAAATCAGTTTTCATTGTATGTGTTGTAGTGTTGCCATTTGATCACTGGCGTTTTCACAGTAAATGAGGTATTCCCGGATATATATTATTATATTTTAGACGAATTCAGAGTAAGGATATTCACTTTTGAATTCATTATCTTCTGCTAACTTATTTTTGTATTCACACTGATTACATTATTTTAGCATTCCTAGAAAGAAAAAAAAAGAACTACCTTCTTTTTCTTTTCTTTTTATTTTTATTGCCTTGAGACGATTTTACGTATCAGTGAATACATAACATAAAAATGATTTTATAGAAAATTTTATACTTGAAACTTTTATCGCTAACTTTTTTTTTTAATCAGACTCGCACTCAAGAACATTTTTGAGGTCGAACTAGATTATTTTTATCAATGTGGTTTAAATAATTATCAAATAATTAGCAGACTTTGTTCGCAACAACAAAAACATTTTATTTGCATCTAAACTCAGACTTTTATCTGGTTTTTATTTCACCGCTTTCAAGGTGGAATGGAGTGTAGAGTTCACTCACTTCACAATCTTCTGTCAGAACGGTCTGAAAGGTGCGTGTCATTAGGATTTACAGGATTCATTTTTTTATTGTCCTCTTAATTTTGATGCGGTCTATCTGCTTCAAATAAACATTTGACATAAAGAACGTACTGAAATAAATGTCATTTCTCTGCACAAAAACCGAACTTTGTTTAAATTTAAACGAAGTCATTCAATGAATGTGTCAACGTTTAATGTTATTTGCTTATTTCGTACGCCATTATTTCTAGTTTAATAGAATTTTTCTTTCTTTATTGTCTAATTTTCTGTTGTAATTATTTGACTTTTTAGGGAATTATAAGTCATCTTTATTTTAATCATGTTTTTATATTTTTTCGTTAGCATTCGCTTTATAATATTTACACGTTCAGATTGATGTCCAATAGTAACTTTTTGCGTATTAAAGATGAGTTTCAAAAATCAATGATCACCCTATTCCAAAAAAAAAAACTTTATTTTTCGGAATGACTTAATGGATAAAGGATGCATTCAAATACGTAAATTTGACTCATGTACCTTAAGTAAACTATTCGTATAATGGGGTATTTTCATGTCTCGGAGTGGATGGGATTTCTTTTATGTGTTGCTTTAAAATCATTTTGTTAAATCTCATTAGTGAAATCTCTACTTGCCTGTGAAAGATCTGAAATGTATCAATTACACATAATACGAAGCATTTATGGAATTTTCATCATATTTATTAAAATATACGATTGATTAACGATGAACCCAGTATTGGTCCAACAAATTAAAAAGAAGAACCAAACTTTAAAATTTGCAATTCTCTTCTGAGATGTTTATTTAAATATCATTTTGCCTTCCACTGTTTATCATATTACGACGAGAAGTAACTTCTGTTAATTGGCCTGCTTTTACTTCCTTCCCTACCTTACTTTTAAGGCGTTTACACTGTTCAGCCGCTGCCTTGTAATGCTGTTGTACACTGCGAACAACAGCATTACAGTGGACAACAGCATTACAAGGCAGTTGTCCACTGTGAACGGCTATTCCAGAAACCTTTTCTTTATAACTTCTTTACAACTCCTCCATGTGAGTCGAGACCGTCTTCCTGCTGACGATCGTTATATATTCGCTTCGACTGTCTCTTCTCTGCCATCCTTTGTACATGTCGATTCCACTGTAAAGTGTCATGGGGTAAGGCGTTCCATCAGGTCAATGAATTTTTCTTACAAATGCAAACTCAATCTCTCGATTATGGTCTCATTCCGAATTCTTTGAAAGCGAGATATTCACATACGTATTAGTGGTAAGCCATCCATCTATACTCTTATACGACTCTTCTGTTTCGCATTCAATATCCATTCTTCCCTCCCATATAGCCGAACACTTTCTATTATCATTTGGAGTATCGTCTTCTTGATTTCCTGTTTATTATCTTAACTCCATAACACACTACTGAATTGTTTAAGTATTACGCGCTTGGTTGACACGATTATCTACTTCTTTCTCATATATTACGACTTTTGAATAAATAGATCCTAAATATCTTAAATAAATCTACTGCCTTGACTTTACCCACTAGAAGATTTAAATCTCTGCCTTCTCTACCAACCCCGAAATAGTTTGTTTTGGAAAAGTTTACTTTTAGACCTTCATACTGAAAACATCAACCAGTTTCCTCATTATTAATTCATTGTCATCCTGATCTTGAACAATTATCGCTTGGTCGTCAACAAACTATAGAGAATGCATGACACGTTTCCCTAAGTTAATTCTCATGGTTCTGCATGAAGCATTCCAGTGTATCGTGTATCAGCACTGCATTAAGGTAAATCTTAAACAGGGTTGGTGATATCCGACATTCTTGTCGGATAGAACGCATCTATCAGTGACTGGAAGATCATAGTTTGAGTGAGTGGGAGGAAATATTAACCTTTTTTTGTATACCTTAAACCATTAAATATTTGAAAATGAAAATAAGCAATTTTGATGTCCCTATAAATGCCCCTGTCTTTTAAATCTAAATTATGTTATAGAAAACGTTAAATATCCACATTTATTTGAAATTATTACTTAAAATAAACAAGAATAACATAATAATTGAGAGGCATAAGGATGAATTTCCTATACTAACAAAGAAAACATTTTATATCCTCTTTTAGCTAATTATCTGGAAAACATTAAGGGGATTTTTGATCAGAGGGCTGAGAAACACCGAAATAAATTCTAACTGAACTAATTATGAATATGTGATGCTTTTCCACATTTGAATGAATCCACCTTTCGACATTTCATCGTTGTGCATTTTGGAAAGAAGAAAATGGAAGATGTTGTTAATAATCCCAAAAAATATTTATTTGAATGGTACTTCTGTGATTCGCAATCGGTTATTTTCTTCAGTAGAGGAGATAGAAAAGCGAATACTTGTAGCTCGGTTTCACCAAATCCCCTGTCACTATACTAGGTTGCCCGCTTCCCTTTTCTTCGTGAACATCGTTGCACCCTTCTTTAAACAAACGCCACCATTACCTAACTTTACTGTTACTCATTACGTTAGGCCTGTAAACGTTACATACTCATTGGTTAATTTCTGCAACACTGTTGTTTTCGAAACAAAAACCGTATCACAACAAGAATCTAGCAACTGGCGAGATTTCCACAGCACTAATTGTAAATTATTGGTAGAAGACAACATACGATAACAAAATGCTACCAAGCATGCATGATCCCTGTCCTATATCTTATCTGGTGAAAAATTCTAAATGGACCTTACTTTCTGTGGGGGCCTCGTATTTTCTAACTAAAACCTTTCAATGTAGTGAAGTGGAGATTTCAGAGAAATAGTGATGGGACAACTGATTTATGCCCGTAAAGATCCCACTAAACTGAATTCATAGATCAGATGTTCGGCAGAGTATAGCCTATTGATTTAGTGTAAAATATCAATTTCTGAAATTATTTCCAGTCGAATGGATTGCATTTAAATGGCAATTTAAACAGGCTTTAAAAAGTTTAATATCTGGTCTCTCAAAGTTCTGGAACATTTAACCCTGACCTAACCTACGGTAGCAACTAATGTTTATGAACTTTCAATGGCGAGATTAATATAAAATATTAATAAAACATTATATTTTACTAAGAGGATTGTAAGCTTTACTAATTTATTGAAGGCTTCAACAGGTATGAGTAACAGCAAGTATTGCGTAAATTAATTTAATCAGGAAATATGAATATGATAACTTCATATATTTAAATTAAAATTTAAAACTTTGATTGTGTGTGTGTGTGTGTGGGTGGGTGTGTGGGTGGGTGGGTGGGTGCGTGCGCGCAATGACATTTATATACAAATAATATTAATTGGTAAGATTTTTTATAGTTCAGGATCTGAAATTCGTTGCGTTTGAATATTTTTTTCCAGCCAAATTAATTACAAATCGTAATTAAGGTACCACAGTTTACCAATTGTTTCATGATTTTAACGAAAGTAACTCATCCTGACTGTTTAAACCATAATTAACTTCGGGTGAGGCTTTCTAAGCTTGCAGGTTTACTGATGTAGAAGATATAGGTGTTATATGAAAGAAACTTATGTAAAGAAATATTTATGTTTTTCGTTTCGATTTTGTCAAGGATGCGAAGACACATTTTATTTTATTATTTTTTTGCTTTCAGTTGAAGGTGAAATAGTTGACGCCGAGGAAATTTCGTTTTGCACAACGGAAAGATTGATTTCAGAAATTATTCTGTGCTAAATAATGCTACGTAGTGTTGTTTCGGTTTAATATTTCCCAGAGCCTCCAGTGGAGACGGTATGTACGAAGTCTTTGGGTTGGAAACACCTGGATTCGATTCCGATTAGAACGCAAAGAACCTTTTTCATGGCTTTTCGAATAAAGATGAGTTAAAATAAAGGCTCATATCATACGGAGGTGGATGGTTGTTTCCTCCGGAAATTGATATTTCATTCAGCAAAGAGGCAAACTGGACCCTTGGACACACACATATACAGACAGAAATACTTAACTGTAGAGGGATGCAGCAGGGAAGTCTTAAGCAGGTTGCTTTAAATTGCCTAAAAACTCCTAATCAGGGAACTATACACATCTCGGACAGACGAGAATTGGAAAGATTGATGGATATCACACTTTGAGTCTAAACTGATGTAAAGAAGCCTAAAGTTGGGTCTAAAGAAGTATTTTTTTTATCCACTGGTAGTACTAGTATTTGGTAATATTAGTACTACCCACAGAGCTCCACTTCAACTATTTCAAATACTATAGAGTCGTGCCCTTTACGTCCTCTCATATTATATACCAAAACAGAGTCTCATAATTTGGAATTTTTTTGAAATTTTGAAATCCTTCATTTGATCTCTTTTGATGCCAAATTTCATATTTTATAATGGTAATTTACATTGCAACGAAAGACATTGGGCATAACTATTTTATTATGGGAAATATATACTGTAAACATTTTTGTGCAACATGCACGTAATCACTTTAATATTCAGTTCAATTTAATACATTGAATTCAAAACCATATCATATTTGATGTTTCAAAATTTCAATGGTGCACAGGATATAACAGGACAAACAACATACTGTAACTGAATATAACATCCACCGTACTGATTATGCAACCGTTATTCGCCGTAACAAATCCAGCTAATGTGAACTGAGACAGTAATGCTTGGTTGAGATCTGAGCTACTCTCTCTTTATCGCGTTGAACTCCACCTCTGGGGATGTTTCTTGTAAATTTATTCATCTCTAGAAGAAAAGGATTTTTAACGTAATTTACACTAGATGGTCTTTATTTATTACTAAAATTTATTTATTATAGTGATTAGTAAAAACAAAAATGCAGTTTTAATTCTCTGCGTGCTAATAATAGTTGAAGTAATAATATTGAAAGCTTTTTGGATCAACCTTATGGCCGCCACAGAAATCGTATGATGGCGACATATCATTAACAGCATCGGTGAATTAATGAACTCTTCCTGACAAAAGCAATATCAGCCACAGACACTTCTATTGAGATGAAGAAACCTTATCTTGCCAATAACGGTAACGATTTAGTGCTTTACAAGCATTGCAGTGTGCACATACTGTGGATGCAGAAATATATTAGACGCCAACCTTGCCATTAAGTTCATATAAAATAAAATCTGTGCTAAAAAGTGCATCAATAATTAAATGTAAAATATGAATCCCTCACAAATGCAATCAATATGAATGTACAGACGAACATGAAAAAGTATCAAATCAAAGCACTAATTACAACAAACAAAGATTTTCCACAACTTTTTTTTTGCACAGAGGGATAACTTATATTTAGAAAATGAATACAGTAAATGCTTGAATATATTTTATGCAAAAAAATATACCAAATTTCACGGTGCTTGTGCTTGCATTTAAGCAAATCCGCTATATTGAGAAGTAAATCTAGGTCAGTTTCACAAAAGGGGCCGCTTTTGTGAAATTTTATATTAGTGTTGACGGCAATATGTCAGCACCTAATTGATGTTATTCAGAAGTGGGGAAAATGTACTTTTTGAAATCTTTTATCCGCAAACTCATCATGTTTCTTCCATTACATTTCACACCAGGTGTTTGTTTAGTTATTAGCAATGAAGATTTCACTTCCCTCAATTATATATAATACTTAAACACCATTTATTAAGTGAAATGTGTGAATTTTAACCCAAATGTTATTGTTAAAATGGAAATATGATATACATAAAAGTCGATTGGGTCGAAGTATATTTACGAGGTAGATATTTACATATGGAAAGACATTGAACGTCTGGTCAAATTATATAAAAATATAAAACCACGTAGTCAACTCGAAAACTCCAAAACAGAAAAATCAACTTTAAGAAACATCCTATCTAGAAAATAGAAAACTACAAAAACGCTGGGTGTGAATGTTTATAAAAAAACACACTGATGCATTCTAAACTTATTTTCTACAAAACTACAGAAACTGAGAAGAGAAAAATTCTACATCTCATTTAATAAAACTGCTAAAAAGGACTTCAGCATGCTACTTTTCTCTAGGCTGCCAAGAGCCTTTATCAGAGTGTTTCACATGAAGGTAAGTTAGCCTGTCTCATATGAGGATGGAAGGTTTTTCCTCCCTGAAACTTGGGTTTCTCTTGCCGAAAAATAAGCGATCCGAATAGAAAAACACACGTAGTGATTCAGTGACAAGAGCAAACTGCATTTAGGAAAAAAATGCGTACAGCAACATTTTTCAAAAATATAAAGAATACGAATAATCTATGTACTGCATATCGCTTTCATAGATTATAACAAAGCACTTGACTTCATAGCGTATAGTGCGGTTTTTGGAGAAATAGAAATTCGGAGTCAAGTTAACGCAGGCTACTTTCATAAAACATCTGTCATCTGTTTTTCACTAAAAGTGTGAAAGGAATATTGCTTCCCATAAAGTATTAAGGAATGTTACTCAGTCATCCTAGGACATTTTACAGCTACTCGAACAACCAGTAAATCAACATTTTAGGAGAAAACACCGTTTTAATAACGACATCGCAATCACCTCAGGTCACGTCATAAGCTGATAGGAATGATAAGGGAAGTAAACAACACAAGCAAAATGGTGGGATTTGAAATTACTTTTACAAAAACAAAAATAGTTGCTAACATCTCAAGAAACCTATTATTCTGATTCACTTAATCATTGGATACATGCAGAAGTGCAAATATCTGGAAGAGGTGATGTTCTTCGACATTAGAAAATGCCTGGAAATACAGACACAATAACAAACGGATGATTACAGAAGAATGCATCAGTCGATGAAAGAAGCGAGTTCATCTTTCTTTAAAAAGATAATAGAGTCCACTATATTATTAACATTCCAATACGTTACTGAAATGTGATATTTCACAAAAAACACTCCTTTTGGAATTAAATTAGCATAGAACATAAAATATGCTGACAAAAGAAAACTAACAAAAAGTATTGATGACGTCCACAAAACCGAGCGGTTACAGCAGGAAATAAGATGGGTATACAGCCAAGATTAATACACTTACGATTCGAACACAAAGCAAAAGATCGAGAGGAATAAAAGAGGATGAAGTATACAAATTAAGTCATGGGAACTGTAGGAAATAGATGGATTAAAATGGAACCAGGAAGTCAAGAAAACAGAGAAGTCTTTGCCCAGCAGTGACATGCAACAACCTAATAAACAACAACAACAAAAGTACCTGAAGATCGATCTGCAATTAGTTGATAGATTTTTATTTGCGTTAGAAATTTAACATCGACTAATATCCAAATTCCGTGTAGGGTTCTGTTAACATCTGGAAATTTAAAAATTTACCAATTTGAAAATTTGAATAGAAATCAAATTTTTACAATGATTTACAATCAAATTATAACATCGCTTGGTTTGAATTTCAACGCTTCTGCTGCTAACGGATTAAATTGCACAACTAACAAGCTATACGAGATAATAATACCTACAGTATTAAGTCTTACACTCCTATTTATGATTATGAATCCACCTATTGTCAGCTGCCATGGTGACACTTGGATGAGATTAAAGATTCTTTCCACTTGAATCTATAGTTGTACATCGCTGCTGGGTATTTCATTGATAAATTTAGTATGCAACGAACAGCTTCTTCAGGTCACAGATACCAGATGCAATGTGTTATATATTTCGTCTGTGCCATTGTATGTCTTTGCTCTTCCTATTTAATTTTAACTTCCCTTATCCTTTTTTTTTTTCCTTCTCTACTTTAACTACATGACGTACAATTTTTTTTTTTACTCTAATATCTGTATTACTTCTTACGTGTTCATTCTATAAGGAAAGCAAATTCTATATCTCTGGCCGATTCCTAAATTTTCTCACGTGCATACCCTGACTGTTAAAGGTTATTCCTTGCTAAAAGAAACGAATCCTCTAATTTCTGTCTGGGGCCGTCTCCTCTTCAGATATTGAAAAAGTTATTTTTTTTTATGCTGCGCCAGCCAATATCTTAGAATAGAGGGGACTCTTATTCAGGGAGACTTTTCCAGACCTTTGGTGCATATAGGAGAATATATTTTGTGCTTATACTCATAAATCAAATGCTCTACTATGGCTAAATAAATTCTGGTTTGCAGTCGTAACCTATAACAACATGTTATACCTTTCTTTCAACCCCCCCCCTCCCGCTATGGTTCGAATTAATGAGTGGTAGTTTTGGTTCATATCACAGGCAAATCTCAGGTATAAAAGAAAAAAACATATTTATTGGAATCTAAAGAGATAATATACACTTAGACCAATCTCACTTTCAATAAGTTCAATGACATGCTAAATCAAACTTTATTAAACTGATTAATACTCTACCGTATGAACAATAAATCCTTCTCTTGAGTTAGAGATTTAACACACGTAATATACACATTATACTCTTTTAATCAATATTCTACCTGCTGTGTTAATCTTGCATATTAAACTGGTCACAATCATCTATAATCATTCCTAACAATTTGTCTTATGGACATTAGCCACTGCTAAATAATCACTTAAAGTTCTTAAATACTGTCCATACTCGATTATTACACTACAATCATCTTTCCCTTTTACCGACTGGGTAATTATACAACAAAATCTGTACTTTACCATTTCTTGGGGCAGGGTCTCCCGGTCCGTCTGAACTGTCCTTCTTTGTTTGAATTACCTTTCGAATCCTCCGTAAGCCTGCGGCCACGTGGTGGGTCACTATGGTCATCAGTTTTCCTCGTCTATTCTCGATCTGTTTAGGGCCATCCTCAACTCTAGCTGCCGGTTATAATGTACGTCCGCGATAGTATTCCGTCGGTACTTTCAGCAAAGGCCGTATCTGCCGACATCTCAAGCTTTAATACCGGCAGAAGTTCAGACATCGAAGGGAAAGGCGCACCCTCCGATATCGAACTATCGCCACGAAACGCCATCAGGAACCACCGGTCCACGAGAGAAGTCAAATCATCATCCATTCCGCATAACATTTATTCCTTGCGGTTGTAGACGTTTTATGCTATTAATGAAGTTGGTGACGCGATGCTTTAAAATCATCACAATATAGACATAAAATACTGGTAAGAATACACAAAGCCCCCAGCTTATCAACAAATAGAATATGTAAGGAAGTAAGGCGAAAAAAGCCTTGAGAAAGGGGGTGCAAACCCTTTTTATTCTCCATTTACTTTCCCCCTTCTAGCACCCTGTTCTTACCACGATAGGGTCCTCTTACATTTTTTTCTGCGATCTTTTCCCGCCCGCTACTTTCATCGACCACGGCAACTTCGACACAATGCGAGATCATAGCAGCGCCTTCCGGGAACCGAATGTGCGTCTTCCTAGAGTGCCAATGCCTCAGGCCCGCCCGTGACATTTGGACTATAGTTTACATCTAATTTACCCATTCATTGTATACATGATGCATTCATATAATATAATACTAACTTATACATAAAGTTCTTTACATGGTCTTACAACTCTACCAAAAGAAGGTAATTCTATTTCCATTTAAAGTTAGTACTTTAGTTCTTATGCTCGAGTACAAGTTTTTTCTCTCAGCTGATTTTTCTGACTTGTTAAATCCGGAATGAATTATTTCTTTAATAAAGTTCTTCATTCAGGATGTAACACAATGCACGAAGTAGCAGAGATAACCATTAAGCGCAAAACCACGCACATTGCGATAATTAGTAAATACCACAAGTCATTTTTAATTTTCTGCATGCTGAGAATGGCTGTTATGACATTAAAACAAATTCTAATAATACTTTCCACATTCAACAGAAACAACATAAAGAAAAATACACCGTCTATTGCAAAACCTTTGAAATAATATTCCTTGCGGTTGTAGACGTTTTATGCTATTCATGAAGTTGGTGATGTGATGCTTTAAAATCATCACAATATAGACATAAAGCACTGGTAAGAATACACAAAGCCCCAGCTTATTAACAAGTAGAATATGTAATGAATAATGCAGCGAATATTGAAGAATTAGAAAGCAAAATTTCTTAATCCCGAGAACATGAACAAACAGTCAGGGTAGCCAAGTAATAGATTCAGCTGCAGATTACGAAGTAAAGAGTGTGTCGTTTGATGCTACAATTTCTCCCGCATATCGTTGCTTCACAATGAGGAAAGGAGAGAAGTAAGATTATTAATGCTTCTTGTTTTCTGTATAAGATGCATATTGTAAACAGGCAGAGAACACTGCGAAGAGTGCAACTTATATAAAGATCCAGTTCGTAAATCATTTGGCACACTTTCACTATAATAATATTAGTGATGACATACGTCATGGCCAATACAAATGCAACTACTGTCCATCTGGATTTCTTTAATGCATTTTGATTCACATTTATATAACTTCCCTATAAAAATAATGCTATAGATGACAACTGCCAGCTATACCACTGAGGAATCTCTAGAGGAGCGTTATCAGAAGCAATTCTAAAAGATGGTGTCACCAGTTTGTTGTCGAACCTTTGAAATAGTTCACTTCTGTTGTTGGGATGCATTACGCTCTCTGGAATATACTTTTCCTGCAGGATCTTCGGTTGCTAGTGACTGGAATGTTCCATAATAATTGGCTTTGCGCATGTTCTATTGCCAATAAATTTACTTTGATCAATATTAGATTATCCAATGGAACGAAAGCGCTTCTCTGTTAAAAACAAGTGGAAAAAAAGAAAGAAAAAAAGAAATGAAATTGCCTCAATCATTTTATGTTAGCAATTTTCTGAATTCTTTCTTGTCAATGGAGTTAAAATGAGACAAACTAATTACTTTATAACGAAAATTGATTGCTTGTTCTGATGACTTATCCTATACACAATATTATTTTCGCCTCTCTTGAAAATCACATTTATGAGAATCGTAGAGAATGTATAATTCCCGGCTATATTTGCACGACAATAATAATTTCTACTTATAAAATGAAAACAGGGAAACAGGAAAGAATGGTATACTTTATCATTGAAATATATAAGAAATGTTTATTTCACAACTGTGAATGAACAATTAGCTTCAATGACCCAAGTGATGGAGGTTGAGGGGTTGAGCAAGTCTATGAAATATTCGAATAATTTTCACAAGTTATGCTAATATTATGAAACATAAAATACGTACATATTTACTTCTGCAGATTTTAGAATTATACCTGATGTCGTCTCATTTTCCCGTTAATTTGTTTTGAGATAAATTGTTTTTGTACATTCTCTGAATTATATGAGTAATATCGCAATCCGGCGTGCATGGTTCCCTGCACGACGGATTGCAACGCTGCTCATCATCACCTGCTATGGATTCGCTATGAATCAGACGATCAGTATCTGTTGAAGAGAACACAAATCATGAAAATTTTCAGGCTACTACAAGTCTCCAATAAGGAGGCATACAGGTTCCTTCACATAAATGATGAAATGTGTTTTTTCCTCTGATTAACTTATGACAGTACAAATCATGACTGAAATACTTCTGTTTGACTGCAAAGCGATTTCCTTTCCCTGTTTTACAATTCTCACTGATTACCAAAATGGATTTTAAAACTAGAATGCAAAAGTACTGTATTCTTGTTTTTCAAGATAGAAGATTCATCTTAAACATTATTACTATTTAAAGCAGGGGTGTCAAACTGGCGACCCGCGGGCCGCGTGCTACTCCCAAAGCAATTTCGTGCGGACCCCGAGGCCTCAAGGAAAGATTTCAAAAAAAAAAAAAGATAGTTGCTTTTTATAATAAAACAGAAATACCGTATTTACTCGAATATAACTTGCCCTCGCATATGGCTCATACCTCTGTACCCTGATTTTACTTTATGAAAAAAGAAATTAAAACGTTTGCATGTACTGTACATCGCACACGAAAATATAGTTTAACCACTTTCACTTCGGGAAGATAACTCGCTCCCTGTGGTAACAAACAACACGCCTTCCCCAACTGCCACTATACTGCAGATGCAAGAAAAACGAGTAGTTTTAATGTATCACTGAATAAAGTACAGAGATATTTGCTGTCTGTGTAATATATTTCTTTATTGCGATTAGAGACAACTGGTATAAAACGTCACTAACTAATAAGTCACATGTCCTCCCCCCCCACACATTAACCATGCTGTTTAGACTTAAGCAAAACCATATGTTTCATCGACAAAACACAGTATCTAACTAAAATCTATTGTTTTTAGTTAGATGTGTGAGTGCCCCACTAACTCAAACACAAAGCTGCAATAAAATTCGTTGTTAAAACTAAGACATATACAGTGAATATTTTTTTATGACAATTTCGGATAATATGGAATTTGGATGAAGAGAATTAGCGTTTCAGCTCAAATATGTCGGCTTGACTTTGTGTTTTGGTAACGCAATCTTTTGTTAATACTCCATCAATCATATCCACATCTTCATAGCTGTTCTATCTCTATTGACATACCATTGCTGCCTATTTTACGTTCTGCTTTCACTTCTCAGACATTCGTGAAGGGTGTTCATTAGTATCTGAAATCTTGTAAATTACTTGTAATTTTTACTTGGAATAACGGGAAAGAAGATAACAATGCACACAAGGACACCGCACTCGATGCCGAAAGTAGCTATAACGAAAAGGAGATTCTTGCTAAGTCAGTCACATTTTCAGTGTTTTTCTAAAAACTTTCTAGAAAAGATAAAAGAAGAATTTGATAGGCGATTTAAAGATTTTAAGGGGTGAGAAGAAGTTTTTTTTTGCTTTTTATAGATACTTTTTCCTTTACTTTCGAAAAAGCTCCTATTTGTATTCAAAAGGAACTTAATGATTTCCAAACTTATTCCTTTCTAAAAGCGAAATATATATATATATATATATATATATGTTAAAGATACCAAACTATTTTAAACCTGGTTTTACTCCATTTCCCAAGTAAGCAAACAGACAAACTTGTCAACTTTGCTCCTGTCGAAACCGGTCTATGTATTAAAGGCAATGGGCCACTACCCAGACCGGTTTCGACCTTTGTATAGGTGAAGCAGGCTCTAAAAATTAGGTGATCCCGAAAGATCGCCCATCTCAGCGTTGTTCCACTCAGTGATAGGCTCACCCCGTCACGGAGAAGAATTTCTCAGCATAGGCTTTACCCAGTAGCAGGCTCACCCCTACCACCAAGTAAAGCCATAATCTCAGCTGTGGCCCCACTCAGAGACAAGCAAAAAGCTATCCCCGCCTAACCCGCACCGGATTCGACCTAATGAATAAGTAAAGCCGTCTCTAAAAATTCGGACGATCCCTAGGCCACTCAATTATGGGCGAAAGACCGTCCATCTCAGCGTTGGCTCCACTCAGTGATTGCCTTCCACCCACCACCACCACCGAGCAGAACCGCTCATATTCCGAAGAAAAGTATTCACCGACAAAACCCCCTCAACGGGCCGTGCCGGAAAAGACTCAAATTGCTCCCTTACGGCAAAAACCTTACTAGAGCGAACTCATAATAATCCCCACCGGTTTTGACCTTCATTGAGGTGTATCTAAGTAAAGACCTCTCTAAAAATTAGGACGATCCCTAGCCTACTCCATAGTGGCCGAAAGACAGTCCAACTCAGCGTTGTTCCACTCAGTGACAGGCTCACTCCGTTACAGAGACAACGTTGGCTCTACCCAGTGGCAAGCTCACCACACCACCAGCCAGAGCCATAATCTTAGTGGTGGCCCTACTCAGAGACAGGCAAAAACCTATCCCCAAGCAGAGCCTCTCAAAGCCAGCTCCCACCAGTTCCGACCCCCATCGAGGTCTCATCTGTGGGAGCCTGGCTAGAAATACCAAGATTTTACTAATACAGAGCTTATAAGTATTTTACCAGAACAAGTTACCATAAGGTGTTTGGTAACTTGTTCTGGTATTTAATCTTATTAAATAAAAATCTTTGGATGATATGTAAATGTAGAAAATATTTCACCTTGGGTATAATAAATGTTAAAGAAACCAAGTTATTTTAAACCTCCATTTCCCAAGTAAGCAAACAGACAAACATGTCAAGTTTGCGCCTGCACGTATTGGAAGTTTAATGGAGTAAAAACCAGGTTTAAAATAGCTTATTTTCAGTAACATTTAAAAAATTCCCCAAAATAGGGACTTCCCCCCCCCTTCCAAAAAAAAAAAAAATAGAAATATTTTGTTTCAACACAAACACAAAACATTTCAAAGTGAAATTAAATTTTTGGGATGGTTATTAATGAGAGTTTACATTTTTTTTAGAATGTATAAATATATAAATATTTGATTTATTCAAATAAAATTTAATTTTGGTTTAATTTGATTTGGATTAAATGCTATCTATTGTAAATATTAATATAATAAAAATATTCTTTATGTTATTATTTTTTTTGAGTTGTCATAATCATTATATTATTATTTTATGTCTTGTAATGACTTAGAAAAAATAAACGTTTTGTTATTAATTTTCCAATTTATTTATACTCATTCTTTCACTTCTCTTCGATTCTAATTAGTGCGGGTTTTTTAGTCGAATTTTTTTGCGTCCCACTTGAGATACACTGTTATAGCAAACAGACCGCGGTGCAATTGAGTTTGAGACTCCTGATTTAAAGCATTGAACTCAAACCTATCATTAGTAAGAAAAACAACAAAAATACTTTTATTCAAGAATTAGTTATTATAGTTAACAAGAGACGCTGTTAATTTTAAATGGATTCATCATCACTTCAACACAAAATCAGTTATGAAATTGCCAAGTTATTCAGTAGATGATGGAAGTTGAAGATAGTTGTTTATAGGGGAGAAGGATTTAATTACCATGACGGAGAGATTAAATGAGGTTCTTTGAGTATTTTTCGCATATTCAAGGTATTGGAATTATAAGTTTTGCTTTTTCGATTTAGGCCGGGAATACACGCTTTTGGGTTAATGAATACTATAGTCTGTTAGCTGTGGAATATCGTCGGGACAAAAAAACGTTGGTTTTCTGCCGTTTTTCCTGTTTTCAGGCAGTAGATTAAGTTGGCTGTTTCTAATGATTAATGAAAGCAATTTTTGATATTTTAAATATATTTTTGACTTGATTTTAATTTCCGAATTGAATACTAACAAATGTCTGTTCTTCAAATTACTATCTATGTCTAATTTGTCACTTTTTCTTATTAAAAATTATTAATAAATAATAAATTCATTTTAAGCGTTATTCTTAGTAAACAGAGTACTCTTCATTTCTAGAAAGCTTGGCTTTTCTCTTTAATATTTTAATCGGATGTTACGAGAAATTTGCTTTTCCAAAACTTGCAAATAAAACTTTTTTTTTAGAAATATTCTCTATTAAGAAAGTCGTAAACGGGCAAGCTGGAAATTATTGTTTCCAGTTTGATTTTATGTGGAAATTACATAAATCTCAAAACAGGTACTCCTCTAAAAAATGAATCGATCAGAAATGTTATTTCCTTTGTGCTTCCGCTGCTTTATCTAACCTAGTACACCACAGGAGTGATGTTTATTGCACTAATTCTAGAAAATGTTCAGTGGGATTTTTTTCACTACTATTGCAGTTCGTACTATTATCTTCATATGCACACATTGTATTTTCTGCAGAAAACTGAAGGCGTTCAAAACACTGCTGAACTCATTTTCAAAATGCGATCCATCTCTCTGTGCACAAAGTTGTCACTTGAGAAGAAACTCCATGTATGTTGTTGTCTGTGTGTACGTTTGCTACGTCTCGGTAATCATCTCGATGTTAGCTCTATATGGATTGAAATGTGATTTTTATTCATTACTTTCAAACAGATCTTCCGTTAATAGTGATAAATGTGATTTTACATCTTATTATGGGCTGGGTATCTAGCATATTTCTGCCTACATTGTATGTTTTCACAGCTGTGATAGTAAAACATTACATCACTGTCTTCATAGACAGGATCCACTCCATGATTATGCGCAAAAGAAGTGTCCGAGAATGACGTTACGTTCATCAACTGCAGTTACAGTCCAGTTGTTCAACTACCCGATGCCGTTGAAGATGTATTCTCTCTAATCTTCTTTCTATGGTACTCCGGTAATGTGATTGAAACTTGAATTAACATCACCAGAATTATTCTAAGCATTCAGAAAATTAAAACAAAGTATTTTCGGCTAGCACTTTCTGTAGTACATACCTCTTCCTGGTGGCTAATTTTCGCTGTATCACCTTACGTGGAATCCAATGTAAATTCGTCTGTAATTAGAAAAATTTTGTAGTTTTTCTGGTTTATTCTCGCATACGATAGGATCGAATTACTAAACAAATGACTGGTCGAAATTCGTAGTATTTATTAAGGTTTTACACCCGGGGTCGTATTCAACTCTTCGAAATATGTTGATGATAGAATTAAATGTGTCAGTAGTGTATATATTTATACACTACTGTTACATGCCATTATGATATATACAGTATATATATATATATATATCATAAATTCTCAGATGCATTTGCTTTAAACAAACAAATTGCTCGCTCTAATACTTCTATCACAGTTGAATTAAACAAAAATATTACACAAATTACTTTACACATGATTTACTTTACTCACATATATATATATATATATATATATACATACATACATACACTACTGACACATCCCATTATAATATATCCTAAAGTCGAGATTCTCTTTCAGCCATTTCTGCATTCGAGATCTTACCAACATTACGTAAACTTCACTACCATTTCAGAGATACTGAGATGTTGACAGTTGGAAACATTACTCCTTGCACTCTCGTCCAAAGGGATTATTAAAGATTCTTTCCTCTCCTATTGAATCTTCGTTCAGTGAGACTCAAATTACACAGCCGGCTAAAAGGTCACGCTCAGTTCAACTGAACACTCTTTTGGCATCTGTCCTTATATCTCATAAGCACCGCTGACAAGTTCTTATTTACTTTATTCAAAAGCTCTAGTGCCCTCGCCTCATGCATACGAGTACCTCGCTTTCTTTATCCGGTGTGAAGATGACATTGCGCTTTATGATTCATCTGGTTGAATGCTTGTTCTAAAATGTGCAAAGCATTAGATGAACTATCTCTTGAGCTTCTACCACCAGCATAACCTTCAAAATAATTAAAAGTATTTTCCTTTCTCATTCACTCTTTCTGTTACTTGCAGCATAATGATAGAAATTCTTTTGGGGTTGTATTTAACTTGGAAATTGATTAATTTCAATTATTTTTTAATTTCCAATTGTTTTCCAAATGAATTTCCAATTGATTGGAAAACAGAGTTTTTCTATCTTCAGGTTTGGCCTCACAGCTATATCGAAGCGAGATTAGATGATCTTTAGATGAACGAAACCTGTCTTTCAAAAACCGAAGCTTGTCTTCGATTTTTAAAGTCAAGTTGATCAGGGTGGTTAATCAGCTATTAACTAATAATGAATTTATAATGTTCTCTTTCTATATCCTTTACGGATTTTTCTGCATAAGGCTGATTAACACCAACGGAAATTCTAATAGAACTACTTATGAATATGCGATGTTTTTGCACACATACTGATGGAATTCTCTTTTCCGTCATTTTATCAGTGTTCCGTGCATTTTGGGATATTTAAAATGAAATTGTATTCCTCATTCCAACAAGTATTTTTTGTGTGCAGAGGCTACAAACGCTACTATTATATAGTAGCTGTTGATTTCGCACAAAATTATGGGAAACACAGATGATTTTGAAAATGGGAGACCAACTGCCCTCTATATGAAAGTAGCGTAGTCTTGAAGATACTTCATAAACAATGTATATTGGTTCTTTTCGGATATTTTTATATCCCAAAATTGCTTTCATCTAGATTAATGTTCCCCGATTTTACTAGGGAATTTTAGACTAGATGAAAGGTACATAAACAATTTACAAAGTACACAGAATATAACACACCATCTGACCTCATAAAACGGTACTATTAGGGACTTCTCACATTTTTAGCTATATTTTGTGGATTTACTCTTTTGACGGAATTCGATTCATCTGCCAGTCAAAACAAACTGTCTCTGTAAATAAACGCAATGAATTTATTTTCGTTAGAATCTATTTTTAAGCAAAATTCTAAGTTAATTCACAATTATTATAATTATAGTTTTTATAATGGATAATGAGTAACGTATTGGAAAAACGTGTTATTTTCTATAACATCCACGCTCAAACTCATCTTTTCTTTAATTTCTTAATTCCAGATTACAGTCCCAAGAGAAAATGAAAAAAAAATTACATAAATTTGTTTTACTAGTGCTACCTTCTGGCAGACTGATCTTACGAATAATTTATTTCAAATAGTAAACATGTTCAAAACGAAATTAACTGTTATCACCATGTTGAATTATACGATTAGAGTAAGTCGTGTGGGCTTCACATAAAAAATTTCAATCCGGGGAGTGTAAAATATTCTGCTTGTTCGGCATAAGATCTGAGAGAAATTCAAATATTTTTCCTCTGAAAAGGAGAACTGTAAGAGGAATGGAAATTTTTCTTACCATCGAAAGTTGATTTCTATGTTAACTACTTTTCGTATTAATTACTCATATTTCAAGAAAATTACAAAACGTTCTCTAACATCATTTTTATCGCTTGTTTGTTGAAATCCTACAAATTTAAAGACTGGTTGAATATCGCTTTGTATTTCAGTGCTCCATCTGCCTCTTCCATCAGATTTAGATGAACTCATCTTCACGATATTCTAAATAAAGAGAGTGCTCGGCTTGTTTTTCTTGGCATGTGATTAAACCATCTATCTGTTTGAACAATATCAATGAACACAAAGTAAATTTCAAGACTATTTAATGCTTTTGTTGCAATAAATTGTGGGAACAAATTACAAATGCATGCAAATACGTCTTGTTTTAGATGTCCCACCGTCCACAACCCATCTGTAGGCTACCAATTAGCCACTGCATAAAAGTTTGATTTCTGCGAAAACCGTGCATTTTTTCCCCGAATCTACCGCGATTGAATGATCCCATCTTCCTATTTTCTATACGTATTAGAGAAATCGGGGTTGCTCAGAGAGTATCTGAAACGATTCTTCAATAAGTAATCTCCTTGCTGGCGTTTGTTCGATGCAATGTTTTCCCCAGAAATCAGTTTTAAGACAGCACCTACAGACACATCCTCTGAACAAATAAGTTCTACTGCAATATTTATACACAGTTAATAAAGTTACGACACAATGCGTGTCGTTATAATTAGCATTATCATTAATTTCTTTAAATGTTCATATCCATCCAAGAGAACAATAAATCAGTTTTCATTGTTAAGAGTTGTAGTGTTGCCGTTTGATCACTGGCGTTTTCACAGTAAATGAGGTATTCCCGGATATATATTATTATATTTTAGACGAATTCAGAGTAAGGATATTCACTTTTGAATTCATTATCTTCTGCTAACTTATTTCTGTATGCACACCAATTACTTTATTTTCGCATTCCAAGAAAATAAAATAAAAAAAAAAAGAACTGCGCTTCTTTTTCTTTTCTTTTTATTTTTCTTGCTTTGAGACAATTTTACATATCAGTGAATACATAACATAAAAATGATTTTATAGAAAATTTTATACTTGAAACTTTTATCGCTAACTTTTTTTTTTTTAATCAGACTCACACTCAAGAACATTTTTGAGGTCGAACTAGATTATTTTTATCAATGTGGTTTAAGTAATCATCAAATAATTAGGCGACTTTGTTCTCAACAACAAAAACATTTTTAGCTGCTAACTAAACTCAGACTTTTATCTGGTTTTTATTTCACCGCTTTCAAGGTGGAATGGAGTGCAGACTTCACTCACTTCACAATCTTCTGTCAAAATGGTCTGAAAGGCGCGTGTCATTAGGATTTACAGGATTCATTTTTTATTGACCCCTTAAATTTGATGCTGTCTGTTTGCTTCAAATTAACATTTGACATAATGTTCATTTGACATAATGAACTTACTGAAATAATTGTCATTTCTCTGCACAAAAACCGAACTTTATTTAAATTTAAACGAAGTCATTCAATAAATGTGTCATCAACTTTTCTTGTTAATTGCTTATTTCATATGCCATTATTTCTAGTTTAATTGAATTTTTCATTCTTTATTGTCTAGTTCTTTTTGTAATTATTTGACTTTTAAAAATAAATTATCTTCATTTTAATGGTGTTTTTAGATTTTTCGTTAGCATTCGCTTTATAATATTTACACGTTCAGATTGATGTCCAATACTATTTTTTCGCGTATTAAAGATGAGTTTCAAAAATCAATGATCACCCTATTCCAAAAAAATCATTTTTCAGAATGACTTAATGGATAGAAGATGCATTCAAATAAGTAAATTTGACTCATGTACCTTAAGGAAACTATTCGTATAATGGGGTATTTTCATGTCTCAGAGTGGATGGGATTTCATTTATGTGTTGCTTTAAAACCATTTTTGTTAAATCTAATTAGTGAAATCTCTACTTTCCTGTGAAAGATCTAAAATATAACAATAATACTTAATATGAAGCATTTATAGAATTTTCATCACATTTATTAAAATATAAAATTATTGAAATAAATGATTGATTAACGTTGAACCCAGTATTGATCCTACAAATTAAAAAGAACAAAACCTTAAAATTTACAATTCTCTGCTGAGATGTTTATTTAAATATCATTTTGCCTTCCACTGTTTATCATATTACCATGAAAAGAAACTTCTGTTATTTGGCCTGCTTTTACTTCCTTACTTACCTTACTTTTAAGACGTTTCCACTGTTCAGCCGCTGCCTTGTAATGCTGTTGTCCACTGTGAACAACAGCATTACAAGGCAGTTGTCCACTGTGAACGGCTATTCCAGGAACGTTTTCTCTATAACTCCTTCACAACTTCTCCGGGTAAGTCGAGAACGTCCTCTCTTCCGTCTTCCTGCTGACGATCGTTATATCTTCTCTTCGACTGTCTCTCCTCTGCCATCCTTTGTACATGTCGATACCACTGTAAAGTGGCATGGGGTAAGGCGTTCCATGAGGTCCATGAATTTTTCTTACAAATGTAAATTCAATCTCTCCATTATGGTCTCATTCTGAATTCTTTGAAAGAGAGATAATCATATACGTACTAGTGGTAAGCCATCCATCCATCTCTATTCTTATATGCCTCTTCTGTTTCGCATTCAATACCCATTCTTCCCTCCCATATAGCCGAACACTTTCTATTATCATTTGGAATATCGTCTTCTTGATTTCCTGCTGATCGTCTTAACTCCATAACACACCACTGAATTGTTTAATATTATTAGGAGCTTGGTTGACACGAATATCTACATATTTCTCACATTTTACAACTTTCGAATAATAGATCCAAAATATCTGAAATATTCTACTGCCTTGATTTTACCGACCAGATCTAAATCTTTGCGTTCTCGATGAACCCCGAAATATTTTGTGTTGGACAAGTTTGGATTTGGACCTTCATATTGTAAACATCAACCAGTTTGCTCATCATTAATTCATTGTCATCATCCTGATCTTGAACAATTATCGCTTGGTCTTCAACAAACAATAGTGAATGCATGACACGTTTTCCTAAGTTAATTCTAATGGTTCTGGATGAAGTATTCCAGTGTATCAGCACTGCATTAAGGTAAGTATTAAACAGGATTAGTCACATCCGCCATCCATGTCGTCTAGAACGTATCTATTAATGACCGGAATATCATAGTTTGAGTAAGTGGAAGGAAATATTCACCATTTTTGTATACCTTAAACCATTAAATATTTGAAAATTAAAATAAGCAATTTTGATGTCCCTGTAAATGCCTCTGACTATGAAATCTAAATACTGTTATACAAAACGTCAAATATCCACATTTATTTGAAATTATTACTTAAAATAAACAAGAATAACATAATGATTGAGAGGCGTAAGGATGAATTTCCTATACTAATAAAGAAAACATTTTATATCCCCTTTTAGCTAATTATCTGGAAAATATTAAGGGGATTTTTGATGAGATGGCTAAGAAACACCGAAATAAACTCTAACTGAACTAATCATGAATATGTGATGCTTTTCCATATTTGAATGAATCCACCTTTCCACATTTCAAGGTTGTTAATGCATTTTGGAAAGTAGAAAATGGAAGATGTTTTTACTAATCCCAACAAATATTTATTTTAATGGTCCTTCTGTGATTCGTAATCGGTCATTTTCTTCAGTAGAGGGGATAGAAGAGGGAAATTTGTAGCTCAGTTCCACCAAATCCCCTTTCACTATACTAGGTCGCCCGCTTCCGTCTTCCTCGTGAACATCGTTGTACCCTTCTTTAAAGAAACGCCACCATTACCTAACCTTACTGTTACTCATTACGTTAGGCCTGTAAACCTTACATACTCATCGGTTAATTTCCGCAACACTGCTGTTTTCTGAACAAAAACCGTATCACAACACGAACCTTGCAAGTGGCGGGATTTCCACAGCACTAATTGAAAATTATTGGGAGAATACAACATAGGATAGCGAAAAAAAAATGCTACCAAGTATGCATGAACCCTGTCCTATATCTTATTTGGTGATAAATTCTGAATAGACCTCACTTTCTATATGGGCCTCATATTTTCTTACTAAAACCTTTCAATGTAGTGAAGTGGGGATTTCAGAGAAATAGTGATTTATACTTTTAAAGATCCCACTAGAGTGAATTCATAGATCAGACTGGACACAGCATATCCTATTGTTTTAGTGTAAATCAATATCAATTTCTGAAATTATTTCCAGTCAAATGGATTGCATTTAAATGGAAACGTAAACAGGCTTGAAAAAGTTTAATATCTGGTCTCTCAAAGTTCTGGAACATTTAACCCTGACCTAGCCTACGAATGCAACTAGTGTTTATGAACTTTGTATGGTGTGATTAATATAAAATATTAATAAAACTTTATATTTTGCTATGCGGATTGTAAGCTTTAGTAATTTATTGACGGCTTTTACAGGTATAAGTAACAGCAAATATTGCATAAATTAATTTAATCAGTAAATATGAATATAATTACTTTATATATTTAATTTAAAATTTAAAACTTTCATGTGTGTGTGTGTGTGGTTTTATGCTCAATGACATTTATATACAAATAATACTAATTGTAACGGATTTTTTATAGTTCAGGATCTGAAAGTATAGGGTGTCCCAAAATTCACGCAAGATTTAAATTTAGCGCCATTTGTGCTGTAAAGTGTTGCCAAAGAGAAAAAAAAAAGAAAGCGTGACAGCTGACAGTTCAGGGTTATTAAAAATGGAGCGCTACACGAAAGAACAACGCATTTTCATTGTTGAGCAATATTTTAAAAATAATGAAGGTTTGGCAGCTACAGTTCGCAATTTTCGTACAAAATATGGTCGGAATAGTGATTTAACTTGATCAACTGTGAAAAGATGAATTAAGAAATTCAAGGAAACTGGATCAATTAGTGATCTTATACACTCTGGCCGTCATTCAACAAGTCGTTCAACAGAAAACATGGAAGCAGTTCGTGAGAGTGTTACTGGGAGTCCAGGAACACCAATTCTTCACCGTGGTCTTGAATTGGGCATTTCGAGAAGCTCTATATAGCGTATTCTCACGAAAGATTTGCATCTTTATGCTTACAAAGTTCAATTGACTCAAGAACTGAAGCCTACTGACCACACACAGCGAAGAGAGTTCATGCTTATTTTTCGAACAAAATCATCTTCAGCGATGAGGCTCATTTTGATCTTGATGGCTTCGGTAATCGACAAAATTGTCGCATTTGGGGTCAGAAAATCCACGAGTGATTGTTGAGAAACAAATACATCCACAACGTGTCACTGTTTAGTGCGAATTTTGGGCTGCAGGAATCATCGGTCCATTATTCTTCGAAAATGCGGCTGGTAAGGCAATAACAGTTAATGGTGCTCGCTATCGCGACATGATAATCCAGTTTTTTGTGCCTAAATTGCAAGATATGGACGTGGACGACATGTGGTTTCAACAAGACGGTGCCACATGCCATACAGCCCGAGAAACAATTCAATTACTGCATGAGTCATTTCCTGGTCGTGTAATTTCCCGTTTTGGTGATCAGAATTGGCCGCTCAGATCACGTGACTTAACGCCGTTGGATTTATTTCTTTGGGGTTTTTTGAAGTCTAAGGTTTATGCCAACAAGCCCACGACCACCCACTCCTTGAAGGAGGAAATTGAGCGCTGTATCAACGAAATTCAGCCACATTTATGCACAACGGTCATGGAAAATTTTGACAAAAGAGTACGTATGTGCAAGGAAAGCCATGGAGGCCATTTACCCGATATGCTATTCCATGCATAACCCTATACTGTATACTTTATGAATCAAGAAGAAATTACAATTTTTAATTAAAAACCTATGTTTTCTATCAAAATTACTTCTTGCGTGAATTTTGGGACACCCTGTAGTTGCGTTTGAATATTTTTTTCCAGCCAAATTAATTACAAATCGTAATTAAGGTACCACAATTTATCAATTGTTTCATGATTTTAACGAAAGTAACTCATCTGACTGTTTAGAACCATATTTAAGTTTTGGTGAGTCTTTCTACACTTTTATATTTTATTTATTTTTTATTTTTTATGTTGGGCCCATACACAGGAGGTTGATTGGTCAACCTATAGTACATTAGTACCGTGTATGGGTGGTGGGTTGGGAAAGGAGGAATTGTTTACATTTGATTTGAATGACTTTAAGTTGTATTCGTTGGGAAACACAGCAGGTGTGAGACTATTCCACAGTGCAGCAGTTATAGGGATGAAGGAAAAGAAACTTGTTCTGTTTGTATCTAGGTGTACTGTGAAGGGATGTTGTGCAGCAGCTGCACGTGTTCCAATGAGCTTGGTACTGAGCTGGGGAATTATTGATGTTATTTCGGATGAGCATTTCCCATGGAAATATTTGTAGAATATACTTACTGCAGAGACCAAACGTCTGTGTGAAAGCGGGGGGAAAGAGTTGTTAAGGGATGGATCATTGATGTCTAATTGCCCTCCTCTGTATTGAGTCGAGCATTTTGAGAGAGCTTTTAGAGGCCCCATCCCATATGTGGGAGCAGTATTCAATAATGGGCGGATTTGTGACTTGTGTAATCTTAGTAGCTGTTCATGGGTGAAGTATCGTCTTGAGCGGAAGAGAAATCCTAGTTTTTTTTAGGCTGAGGGTGCAATGTTTGAGATATGTTTGTGCCAGGAGAGCTTTGATGTGAGGGTGATTCCGAGTAGCGAGATCGCAGGCTGTCTGGAAATTTGGGTATCTTAGAAAAAGATACTGGGAAAAAGTTGTTCTTTTTTATGGGAAATAGTGCAGAACTGGGTTTTGTTGGCGTTGAAATTTATGAGATTATCCGAACCCCATTGTAGGATGGCTTGGAGATCGGAGTTGAGGGTAGTGGTGGTTGATGTTCTGTAGGATGAGGTGAGTTATGTAGGGTAAGGCTTATCAAATGTAAGCGAGGAGTGTAGTGTGCTGTCATCTGCAAAACTGTGTATTGGGTTGGAGATCAATTGCAGTAGGTCGTTGATGTACAGCAGTAACAGGGTTGGTGAGAGGACAGAACCTTGTGGGACCCCAGCATTAATTGAGTGCAGCAAGGATAGGAAGATCTACTCACATATACCACCCAAAGATGGGTGGTATATGTGAGTAGATCTCCTGTTGATCGGCAGTGGCGGAATCCATACTGGTGGTCATTTATTTGGTGAGTGTCTTTACGATAGTGCAGGAGGTGGGAATTGATGATTTTTTCCCATTACCATTGACAGGACTGAGGGAAGCGAGATAGGGCGGTAATTGGATGGCAGTGACTTGTCACCCTTCTTGGGAATGGGCTGAATATAGGCCAATTTCCAGTTTGTGGGATAGATTCCAGTGGAGTACGAGAGTATATAGGTGACATAGGGTAGGGATCAGTTCTGGAGCACAATATTTCAAAACAATTGGGGGAATGCCATCGGGACCAGGAGACTTTTTTGTGGCTAATTGGGACAGTATTTTTCTGATTTGATCCTGGCAAAAGGATATAGGAGGCATCGTATGTTGGGTGTCTGGAATGGTTGGGGGAAATTTGCCATCGTCAGTTATGCATCGGTTTGAAGCAAAGTATGAGGCCAGAAGATTGGCTTTTTCTGAGGGTGATGAGACAATAGAGCCATCAGGGTGTGATAGGGGTGAGAATAGTGTTGGACAGAAGTTGTGGCAAATTGCTTTGGCATGAGACCAAAAGGCTCGTTTACCGTTTGGACAGGCTGCTAGTTTCCTGTTTTTTGCTCTTTTAAACTCTGTTTTGGAAGCGTTGATTGTTTTTTTTTTTGCATCTATTACGGGCTTCGGTGTAAACCTTGAGGGAGGGTGAGGTTATATATTTCACCCAATTGTGGTATGGCTGGTGTTTCATTTCTACAGCCTTGGCACATCTTTTGGAGAACCAGGATTTCGTTAGGAAATGGCAATTCAGAGTGTTTTGTGGAATGTACGTATTCATGCCGGTGAGGATTACTTTGATAATAAGCTCGGTGCGTATGTTTGGGTTGGAAGGCCGGAAGCAATAGTCCAACCATGGGAATGCGGCATAGAAGTTACGGAGGCTATCCCACTTGGCACTGTTATAGTGCCAAACTACTCTTGTATGGGAGTGTCTGTGTAAACGTTGTTGCATGGGGGAGGAGACGAGCAGTAGGTTGTGGTCAGAATTGCCAAGGGGGCTCACTACTTTCACTGTGTATTTGTAGGGGTCATCGGTGAGAAAGGAGATCTCGGGTGTTTGGGGAGTGGTTTTTGTTATCTGGTATTCTGGTTGGCATCTGGACAAGTTGTGTAAGGTCGTTGATGATGGCAAATATTTCTGCATCTCTGCCTGCAAAATCTGTACAACTGGAGGAGGAAAGCCAGCTAGTGTTGTGGACGTCAAAATCTCCTAGAAGGATGATGTCGCTATTATGAAAGTGCAATTGGAGAACGTCGACTTTTAGGGAGAGGAAATTAAAGAGTTCAGGGTGGTTGGTTGCGTTGGGGAAGCGATGGAGGCAGCAGTTGAATTGAACTGAATGGGGAAGGGATATTTTCAACCAAAGAGGTTCAAAGTTGGGTGATTCTAGGTTAGATGCTCTCTGACAAGGTATGTCTGAGCAGATGTATGCGCAGACACCACCCTTGGGGCGAAAGTTGTTGAAGAGTAATTAGTTTGGGAGGTTGAGATAAGTGGTGCTTGGCGGGAGGTGAGATTTGGGTTTCTGCCAGGAAGAGTAGGTGGGGTTTGGTAGACTGTAGGTGGTAGTGGACAATATTAAGTTTGGAGTTTAGGCCACGGATGTTGGCGAAGTGGATATGTAGGGTTTTGTGGGACTTTTGTTGGACCGCATAGGTCTTGAATATTTCCTATGCGGTGACTGCCTGCTGGTCTCCATGGTGGCTGCCAGTGGCATCACTTGGTTTTTTCACCAGTTTATCTTGTCTGTAGTTGATGGTCCAACTGTTGTCAACATTTTGATGTTTTTCTTTGAGTTGTCTTCGAAGTTGAGTTGTCTTTCCTTTGAGTTGTCTTCGTCTTCGTTCTCTTTATGCAGATGATAAGTCTGGTTGTGCACATATGTGCGATTGGGGGCAGGAGTCTTTGAACTTGTTGTTGATCGCTGTTATTATTTTTGATGTGCTTGTCAGCGTGTCCCAAGTCACTTTTACTAGGCGCGGAAAGTTCGTACCGTCCTTCCTTTTATTTATAGGCCCGAAACGATGGCACCTGAGGATATTCTCGGGATCGATGTTGCATTTTTCGGCTACTTTATTGATGTCCACTTGTAGTGATTTTCCGTTTCCCGTCGGGAGAATGATGGCATTGAGTTTTTTGTGTTCAGCCTCCATCAAATCGTTTACCGTTGACGCGATTAGATCGCGAAGTTCTTTCACTGGCGAAGTGGAGCTTGCGTTGCGCTGGTTTTCGATTTGATCTAGCTTAGCTTCGACTGCACGTATTTTGTCGGAAAAAGTTTCATTTAAAGCATTGATGTGCTGTTCGAGATTTCCGACACGTTTGACTATGTTCAGAAGTTGTTTTACCGAAGGAAGGCACAACGAACAGAAGAACGGCTGGTTAAGTTCGATAAGTAACTTATGTGCAGCTTCGTCGATTTTCACGCAGGAAGCGTGCAGCCAGTGGCAACAGAACTCGCAGAATATGCCCTTTTTTTTGTCTGTGACACCGGTTTTACAGCTGCGACACGTAATAGGATTGTCGGTGGCGGCCGAGCACCACGTGCCGGCAAGACATGTGGTGCTCGTTCTCTGTTGGCTTTTAGTGCCGCCATCTTTGCTGCGTACGGTAGGCATCGTGTACGTTTACACGTGGCTGATTTTGAATTGGAAGGATAGCTAGTTTAATACACTAAAAGTACTTACAGGTTGTACTGAAGTATTCCGCTGCTCTGCACCCACTGTTAGGTTTCGGTCTGATGGTTAATTTCAATGGAAAAGCACTCGCAATAACGATAAATTAGGGAGCACAATCTTATAGTAGCTTGTTCACTGACACCACCTGGTTTAAGCTTTCATGCTTGCAGATCTACTGATGTAGAAGATATAGGTATTATAAGAACGAAACTTACGCTACAGAAATTCGTTTTCGTTTCGGTTTTGTCAAGGATGCGAAGAACACTTTATTTGATTAATTTTTTTTCGGTTGAAGATTGATATTTACAAATAGTTGCTTCGAAGAAGTTTCGTTTTGCACAACGGAAAGATTGATTTGAGAAATTATTCTGTGCTAAATAATGCTACGTAGCGTTGGTTCGGTTTTATATATTTTAAGACCTTACAGTTCCCAGAGCCTGCATAGCGGAGACGGTATGTACGAAGTCTTTGGGTTGGAAACATCTGGTTTCGATTCCAGACTAGAACCTTTTTCATAGCTTTTCGAATAAAGATGGGTTCAAATAAAGGCTCATATCATACGGAGGTGGATAGTTATTTCCTCCGGAAAATGATATTTCATTCAGCAAAGAGGCAAACTTGGCCTCTGGACACACACACACACACACACACATACAGACAGAAATACTTAACCTTAGAAGGATGCAGCAGGGGAGTCTCAAGCAGGCTGCTTTAAATTGCCTAAAAACTCCTAATCAGGGAACTATACACATCTCGGGCAGACGAGAATTGGAAAGATTGATGGATATCACACTTTGGGTCTAAACTGATGTAAAGAAGTCTAAAGTTGGGTCTAAAGAAGTATTTTTAATCCACTAGTAGTACTAGTATTTGGTAAGTTTACAACCTTTCATTTGAAGCATTAAAGAAATCGTTTCCATGTAACTTCCAAGCCTCACATGATGGTAACTACCTTCATCCCCTCTCATTCCCAGTAATCGACAGAGTTCCTAACACTTATCCTGAATTCAACACTAGAGAATCAAACTGGATGCTGCAGAGCTTCACTTCAACTATTTTAAATAATATAGAGACGTAATCTTTACCTCCTCTTATCTTATATACCAAAACAGATTCTCATAATTTAGAATGTTTTTAAAATTTGAAATCGTTTATTTGATCTACTTAGATGCCAAATTTCATATTTTATAATGGTAACTCACATTGCAACGAAAGACATTGGACATAATTTTTTTTTTATTGTGGGAAATGTATACTGCGAACATTTTTATGCAACATGCGCGTAATATTCACTATAATATTCAATTCAATATAATACATTGAATTCAAAACCATATCATATATGATGTTTCAAATTTTCAAAGGTGAAGCAATATATAACTGGACAAACAACATACTGTAACTGAATATAACATCCACCGTAGTGATTATGCAACCCTTATTCGCAGTAACAAATCCAGCTAATGTTAACTGAGACGATAATGCTTGGTTGAGATCTGACCTACTCTCTCTTTCTCGCGTTAAACTCTGGGGATGTTTCTTGTAAATTTATTCATCTCTGGAAGAAAAGGATTTTTAAGGTAATTTACGCTAGATGGTCTTTATTTATTACTAAAATTTATTTATTATAGTGATTAGTAAAAACAGAATTGCAGTTTTAATTCTCTGAGTGCTAATAATAGTTGAAATAATAATATTGAAACCTGTTTGGGTCACCCTTATGGCATGCCACAGAAATCGTATAATGGCCACACATCATTAACAGCATCGGTGAGTTAATGACCTCTTCCAGACCAAAGCAATATCAGCCACAGACACTTCTATTGAGATGAAGAAACCTTATCTTGCCGATAACGGTAACGATTTAGTGCTTTACAAGCATTGCAGTGTGCACGTACTGTGGATGCAGAAATATATTAGACGCCAACCTTGCCATTAAGTTGATATAAAATAAAATCTGCGCTAAAAAGTGTATCAATAATTAAATATAAAAAAATGAATCCCTTACGAATGCAATCAATATGAATGTACAGACGAACATGAAAAAGTATCAAATCAAAGCACTAATTACAACAAACAAAGATTTTCCACAACTTTTTCCACAGAGGGATAACTTATATTTAGAAAATGAATACAGTAAATGCTTGAATATATTTTATGCAAAAAAGGCAATGTGTAAAAATTGATAGCGCCTTTGACGCTGATAAACAAAACAAACAAAAAAGGGATTCCATTTACGAGATCTCGTTCAGTTTTCATGAATTACGTAACAACTGTTACGTAACACCACAAAATAACATTATAGTATCGGAATGGGAATAAGCCTTTTATCCCCCGTTTGGAGGTCTCTAAATTCAAAGGGCAGATCACATCATTTATTTCCTTCAAGGATAGTTGCAGCTTAGAAATGAATTAGAGGCAGATGTATATGATATATAAGTACTTTGTTTATATGAGGCGAATCACGGGAGGTGGTAGTCAAGTAAATCGTGCGAAAAACGAGTCTTTGCATAATAAATTATTAGTCTCTTGAACTGAAAGTGTAGAAGCACATATTTCAAAACATAGAATGAGTAAAACAATTCCAATATTAAGATCTTAAAATTTAACTGTTTGATGTAATGACAATGTTTTCTTTTGAAAGTCTGAATTTAATATAAGTGGATTATAATTATTATTGGCACAAATTGTAGGAAATTCGCATCAGTTGCCACAGATACATTTCTGAAGGATTGTATTTCGCACTTAACAATCGCATTTACCAAATTTCACGGTGCTTGTGCTTACATTTAAGTAAATCCTGTATAACGAGAAGTAAATCTAAGTCATTTTCACAAAAGGAGCAGTTTTGTGAAATTTTATGTTAGTGTTGACGGCAATATGTCAGCACCTAATTGATGTTATTCAGAAGTGGGGAAAATGTACTTTTTGAAATCTTTTATCGGCAAACTCATGATGTTTCTTCCATTACATTTCACACCAGGTTTTTATTTAGTTATCAGCAATGAATATTTCACTTCCCTCAATTATATATAATACTTAAAAATCATTTATTAAGTGAAATGTGTGAATATTAACCCAAATGTTATTGTTAAAATGGAAATATGATGTGGATAAAAGTCGATTGGGTCGAAGCATATTTACGAGGTAGATATTTACATATGGAAAGACATTGAACGTCTGGTGAAATTATATAAAAATATAAAACCACGTAGTCAACTCGAAAACTCCAAAACAGAAAAACCAACTTTAAGAAACATCCTATCTAGAAAATAGAAAACTACAAAAACGCGTTGTGTGAATGTATATAAAAAAACACACTCACACATTCTAATCTTATTTTCTACAAAACTACAGAAACTGAGAAGAGAAAAATTCTACGCATAATTTAATGAGACTGCTAAAAAGGACTTCAGCATCCAACTTTTCTCTAGGCTGTCAAGAGCCTTTATCAGAGCGTTTCTCATGAAGGTGAGTTAACCTGTCTCATATGAGGATGGAAGGTTTTTTCCTCCCTGAAACTTCGGTTTCTGTTGCCGAAAAATAAGCGAACCAATAGAAAAACACACGCAGTGATTTAAGGCCAGCTGATTCGCCTTAATTCAAAACATCTCAACTTAATCCCATTTTCTTTCAGCGTTTTGTTTTCTAACTGTGGTCCGCCGAACATTCGCATCCTTCAGAAGTTCGAATGAGACTTCTTACCGCTGCTCATCTAAATATAATAACAGTTAAGCATTCTTCAAAACGTTTTGTAAGTTTTTCTTTTACTTTTCTAATTCTTTATTCATCGTTCGTATTTTATTATTTTCCGAGAGATCATTTTAACCTTTTAGTGTTTTGACAAACTACATCGATCACCTCCTCAAAACCCAGAAATTTTCCCTCGTGAATACTCATCAGTATTCTTAGCTTAATCCTCCCCTTATTAACTGCAATTACTTGCCTACGAGGACCCTTGTGAAATAAGGATATATGGCACTTCTTGTCGTTCAGTAGTAAGAAAATAGGAGCAAATAAATGAAACATGATTGAAAAATCTTCAGGTATGATGATTTTTTTTAGTTTTCCAATATTTTTACTCTGAATTACTATATATTTTATTATTATATTCTGAGAAATCCTTTAAATCAAATGATTTATTATTATTATTATTATTATTATTATTATTATTATTATTATTATTATTATTATTATTATTATTATTATTATTATTATTATTACATTAACGACGTTCGTAACCTGGCCACACGAAGTCAAAAATAACAGTACTCAGATGACATCGCGCTACTAGCAGTCCACACGGACATCAGTACGGCTCTCTCCAAAGCAAAACAAAACCTAAATGAAATCACAACTTACTTTTACCAAAACTCAATTATAATGAACGATACCAAGACGCAGATACTAATTATACATAATTCGAGAATCATGCGATCCGCACCACTATCACACATTCCGCCGCATTAATAACAGAAATAGCCGCTAAATCCCGAAATCACACTAGTAACATATGCAAAATTCCTCGAATTTTACATAGAATGACACCTTAAATGGACAAAACATACAGAATACCTACATACAAAACTCGGCATCATCGCAGCTAAATTCTTCCAAGTAAAAGACATGATTCCATCCAACATAAAATACTCCTATATCACGCAATCTCTACTCATATACGGTATATACTGTACCAGAATAGAGACTGACAGTCTACACAAACATATCAGTCTAGGTATAACATTCTACGCAACCACATTAAACAGTCATCTAACAAAATGAGAAATATTACATAGGAAGTTTGTGTCAACAGTGATTTGGAGACCTCATATACAACAGCCACTATCCGAACCGCTTATGTCGATCCACATAATCCTGAGCATTAGAAATATGAAACACTACATAAAGGTACTAAGTAATTACTTCAACAACACCTATCGTAACAACAGAGACACATATGTTTTGTGAGATCACATCTGATATCCACGCTACTCAACAAGCTACCAAGAAATTTAAAACACATACACAACTGCAGAACATTAAATCCCGAACTCTGGAAGCTATACAAACATGGTTAATATAGTTTTAACCCTTATATACACTTCACAAATCACCAACATCCAACGCATACGTTCCATCCATAAACAGTATCAAACAACATAAATAGTGAAGGCTAATCCCTTCTCAATCAACTAATCCTTATAATCATAGACTGCAAAGTATTGTAATGTATATGTAGATACGATGTGTAATAATAAATGATGATATTGATATGAAGGAGAAATTTATGTGTATATTTATTCAAAGAAAAAATATTGAAAGAATTTAAGGTTAGAGCTGTGTACACTATTTTGTACAGAGCAGAAAATGTAATGTGTTAATTGTATATATGTAAATACTCTGTATGATAATAATAAAAATATTATTTTAAAAAAAAACAGTAGGTGTATTATTATTAACAGTAGTAGCAGTTCGTGCATTATTATTATTAGTTCGGAGAGGGCGCTGTGTAGGTATGCGAACGGTTGCATGGTGGTATCGCTGCTCCCGTTTTTTATAGTTTTAAAGTGGGTTCTAACTGAACTCCTGTTTTTAATGTAAAAGTGTCATAAAGTAATTCTGCTTGTCACGCTCTGAAGACAGTGATATATAATTCATCTAAATCAGCCAAGTGGAATCCAAATTTTTAGTGTGCTGAAAAATGAACAGACTTCACTGTGGTCACTAACGAGCATAGAACAAAAGACGTCGCCATCTTTACAGTTGATCAAGGGAAGAAAGGTGAGTCATGAAGTGCAACAAGTGCCTGAAGGATTTATCGTCTGACGGATGTCATAACCTGCAGGAAATACCTTAGGAATCTTCACTTTTCATGTTTCGGAAACTCAGAAACAACATGGCAACGCAAATCCAATGCCAAACGAAAGGAATGGAAGCGCACATACTGCAGTGAGAATCGGTGGCAGAATCGGACGATGAACTGAACAGACAAAAAAATACCGGTGAGTCTTATAATTTGAATTTCGCAAATTTATTACTACACAAAGCTTTAGAGAATATAAAAACCACTTAGTAAATCTTGTCAAAGAACTCTTTGACAAACAGAATAAACAGATAACAAAAAAATTAGCGAATATGAAAGTTTGTTAAATATAATAATTCAAAAGTCGAAGAAGTCTTACAAACGGTAAAAGACATTACAATCAGCATTAACGTACTAACTGGCAGGCAACACAAATTGATGAAAGACACGTCCGAACTTCGTCAAGAACTTAATTCCCTCAAACTACAATACGAACTTCTGAATCAACAACAACATAAAGAAGAACTTCTCATAAACGGTCTTCCAGAAACTGCATCCACAGAAAATCTCAGAGAAGTAGTTTAAAAGTTAGGCCATGCAATTGACATAAAAGAAGCAGAACTTCTCTCTGTAATACATCAAATCAAACAAAGGCCCAGGAATTGATGGTAAAAGAACTAAGGATATCAAGCAACATGCAACTAGCTTAGGCCTTATCCTAATAAAATTAATAAATAAAATATTTAAAACAGGACAGATACCAAGTAAGCTAAAGACCGCCATAATCATGCCCATATACAAACATGGAAAAAGAAATTTAATCAGCAATTACGGACCCATAGCAACATTACCAATTATCAATTAAATTATGGGCGGATCGTACTAAAGAAACTCACAGCATATACAGAGAACTTTCATATTATCCCCAAAACACAATATGGTTTTCAGAAAAATATGGGGACAACATCTCTCTTGGAAGACTTTACAGACGTAATCAATACTGCTTTAGACAAAAACAAAACTGCCATGGTAGTCTTTATTGATCTAACTAAAGCATTTGATACACTCACACATCAAACCTTGTTAGAAAAGCTGAGGCATGTTGGAATAGATTAGCCTCTGCACAGGTGGTTTACAAACTATCTTCAAAAGAGAAAGCATATCACACCTATCAGGTCAAACCGAAGTAGAGAGCTAGCAGTAACCTATGGAGTGCCAAAGGGAGCTGTACACGCCTCAACTCTATTCAACATTTACACGCACGATATTAATCAGCTACCACTCAAAGGTAAGATCTTTCAATACGGAGACGATACAGCTATAATATCCATCCATAATAACGCAAGCATAGCCCAAACAAATATGCAACATGATATAAATCTGATCATAGACTGGCTCACAAAAAACTCCATACACCTAAACTCAGATGAGACAAAATTAATGCTATTCAGAAATCCACTGACTCCACCAGTTGGTAACAAATATATAACTATCCACATCCACTCTCCAACATAAAAAACACACAGAACAGTAAAACCACTACAGTTACTCAGGTTGAAACAATACGATACCTTGGAATTTACCTGGATGCAGATATGAACTGGAATAGCCACATAAACCAACTACACAACAAACTCCGAACAATAACTACCAAGCTCTACAGGTTAAAAGATATAGTTCCCACACACCTAAAAATACTGATATACAAAGCAATATGCCAAAATATACTAAGATATGCTATAGCAACGAATTCTTTCTGTGCACCCTACAAACTAAATATATTAATGTCGTTACAGTACAAAATGATAAAATTGATCTTTTGGGAACAAAGAGACAATAACGACTTTATATACACTGCAATGCCAGAACACAAAATACTGACAGCAAAACACTATGCTGCTTTGCTAAAACATTATTTCGATGCCAACTACAGGACAGTTAGAAATCCATACCGTATAACAAGACCTCAGACAACTAATTATATCACATATGAATACAATGATTACTTCGGAAAGGCCACGCGAAACTTCTGCATCCCAGACATGCTAAACAAATTACCTTTTGAATACAGAAACTTTACAAACTACAATCGCCTGAGAAGAGCTCTAAGGACATACTATGAACAAGAAACACGCACCCAAAATACCTTAATGAAACACAATATATTCGTTCAGGCTTCTAGTTCAGCGACGCAGGAAGACATTCCAAGTTATTATTTGTGTGTGTGCGTGCGTGCGTGCGTGGCGTGGGCGAATTTCTCAATCAACAGCTGCAGTGTAAATCAAACCTATTCAACACAGGTTTGATTTCTTAACTTCCGACGACAGCAAACAAACCAATAAATAATAACTAACTGGTGTCATCCTTAAATAAGCTTACAAATAATAAGCTCTGAGGATGAAAGCTGAAAAATTACATCTCATCCAAGATTTAAAAAAAAAAAATTAAAATCCAAACCCGTATATCACATTTCAGTGCTGTAGTTACAGCGCTTAAATATGCTAAAAAAATCAAAATTGAAAATATATATAACTCATTGTTAAATGAATAAATGCTCTATTATTATTATTATTATTATTATTATTATTATTATTATTATTATTATTATTATTATTATAACGAGAAGTCTGAAATCTGGAAAGGCAGCTGGACTAGATGATATTAGACCAGAAATGCTCAAGTATGGAGGTATAAAAGTTTTACGCTGGCTACACTGCATAGTTCAGAGGGCCTGGACAGAAGGACGAATTCCAGATGACTGGAGTACAGCCCCCATAGTACCCATATATAAAAAGGGAAATAAAACGGACTGTGAGAATTACAGAGGTATTTCTTTACTGAGTGTTTCTGGTAATAGTTATGCGAGTATACTTGAGAAACGGTTGAGAAGGATTGTGGAAGAGAAGTTTGGTGAGTGAAAAGCTAGATTCAAGCCAAATAGAGGCTGTCAGGATCAGATCTTCACTTTACGACAAATAGTTGAGAAAGCCTGGGAATATAACAAAGATCTGTATTTAAGTTTTGTCGATCTGGAAAAGGTATGACAAGGTAGGTGCCAAGAGAGAAGCTATTCAAAACGCTACAGTTGTGGCGTCAGTGGGACATAATATCAAGCAATACTTAGTCTTTATTTGAGTTGTAAGTCAGCAGTTAGATTTGAAGGAAGTACAGGGAGATGGTTTAATGTTAAATCTGGTGTCAGACAAGGATGTACGTTATCACCTCTGTTATTCGTTATCTATATCGATTACATTATGAAGAAAAGTGGTATTAAACATGATATCAAAATTGGAGATGTTAATGTTAGCTCTTTGCTTTATGCGGATGATGTTATACTTCGAAATAAATCCGCTACGTCTGCAAGATTCCCTGAATAAATTGAATAACTGTTGTGATAGATATGGTATGAAGGTCAGCAATAACTAGACAAAAATAATGAAAATAGGCTGAAGCATTGAAAATATCAGCTACATTGTGAATGGAGGACCTATAAAACAATAAACCATTTCAGCTACTTAGGCACAATTTTTAGTGAAGATGGTAAATTAAATATGGAAATAGACAACAGAATCAACAAAGCTGGTATGGTGGGAAGTCAATTGAATAAATTCATATGGAATCAGAGAGAAATTAACCAAACACTAAATTAGCTGTATGCAAGACAGTGTTCAAACCAGTTTTAACTTATGGAACTGAGAGCTTGGTCAGAAGTAAAACACTTGACCAAAGACTAGAGACCACAGATATGAGAGTCATGAGAAAGATTAGAGGCGTGATCAGATGGCATCAATGGCAATATCATATTAAAAATGAGGATATTAGGAAAGAACTTGATATTGTCAGAATCCAGGAATGTGTTAGTAGAGCTAATCTTAGGTAGTATGGTCACTTAAACAGAATGGGCGAGCAAAGATTAGCAAAACAAGTGTTCTCTGCCAGGTTGGTAGGAAAAAGACCCAGAAGAAGTCCAAGAGACAGGTGTATCGATACGGTAAAACGTGGCTTAGAACATTGAAATATAATATAATGTTTTAGCTTTGACAGGTAACAGATTGATTTGGCGGAAAATTGTAGGTAGGAAGTTAGTAATGATGTACATTTTTCATGTAGTACTATCATATCCTGTACACCCCTTGAGAGTGAATGTCAGGAATTTGATGATGATGATGATGATTAATAGATTATACAGGGGGAAAAAAGAAAAGAAAGAAAAAAATATCTGTACGAATTTCATTGTTACAAAAAAAAGAAAAGAATTAAACCTCTTGTAAATAGGTAATCTTATTAGTTGTTAATATGTAATCACAATATTAATAATAATTTTAATAATAAAAAAATGATTGATTTTTTTAAAATAAAAATATGTAATCAAGTTTGTAAACAAATGTATGTAATGTATATATATATATATCATATGTAATAAAATATATATATATTATTATTAAAAAAAAGTAGTAGTAGTAGTAGTAGTAATAATAATGATTAACGCTTTTTCTCCTCATCCTCCTAAACCTAATGATTGGTGAGATAGCAATGCATCTTTACTACGGAATAATTATAGAAAAATATGGATTTTTATTGTCTTTCTTGTCCGATAACTGCTTCATGTCTGTATATATGTGTGTGTTCATGGGACTGATCTGCCTGTTTCTCGGAGGAAAAGCCTAGGTCTTTCTTACTAAAGGACTTCGTTTATAGCGACTGAACTACGAAGGCTCCATTATTATTATCATTGCCAGTAGTAATATGTGACTTCAATATAGCAATTACTATGGGATGGATTTTACTCAGATTCGGTATTTGAAACTTCTACAAAAAAATTGTGGAGCCATTCCAGTTTTCAGTTCAATTAATTCGGGGCTACAAAGAAACAACGTGTCGAAATAACAAGAAGCTGTCTGCACGGTTCAGTTTCAGTTCCAAATGGATCACTTTTATCATAACATTTCTATAAAGAAGTTCCAAAATGATATTAGCAATTTCGCTCTGTTTGGATGAAATTTAATGACATTTTGCAGTCAAGATATATATTAAGGCTTTAATTTCACTCTGACTCATGTTATTGTGGCAAAATTTGGTAGAATGAAATTTGTTCTCTACAGATAAATCTGCGCAATGAAGGAGCATGTACACTTACATAAAATGTTCTAATATCCGACAAAATAAATATTACATTTCAATGACCACTTCCATATGCTGTTTATATCTCGAGTAATGTTCGGTATTGTTACCGAACACTTTTGAACAATAGTTTGCAAGAAAAATGACTTTTCAGTGAATTATTAAAGAATTCATCGAAATATTTTCGGGGAATTGTATTTTCGACTAATTTTCTTTCGATGAATTGTTCATTCGATGAATTGCCTTTTGGACGAATTGTTCAAAAGGCAATTGTTCCTTTTCGAGGAATTGCTATTAGTTAAATTGTCGTTCGATGAATTGTTTATTCGGTGAATTTCTTTTTCGATGAATTGCATTCGATAAATTGTCTTTCGATTAACTGTTTTTCGATGAATTTTCATGGAACCGAGGAAAACGCACTATCATAACTTCAATTAGTTCGATAACAAATATATACTCAGAAACTACATCACTCTTTGCAAACTAATAGCCGTTATGCAGAACAGAATGTTGGCGATGTTATGCATTACACTCAATACCATGTACTTGTAAAGTGTGAACAATTCCTTAAGATTAAAAAAAGGAAATTTGAAAATTTGCGCAATGCAGATTAAATATAATGTAATCAAACTCATTTTGAATCTGCAATTATCATTAGAAAGTTGGGTAAAATGAAGTAGCGGATACAGCCATGGGATTATTGTGTACAAAATATGTTGTTATATATAGTATTTGATATTTAACTTAAACAGATTTCATGATCTTGACAAGTATCTATGCTAGGATACACACACATTGATACTTATTCACGTAGATGCATTCAGGGGATCACAACAGAAAATGAAGTGTAATCTAGTCTTAAGTGAGTGCGAGTTTTGGTCGATCGCTGTAATGTGAAAGAAAATTACACATTAAAAATTATATATTGCTCTTGAAACGATTGTTAGAAGATGATCAGTCACTAAGAACCAAATAGGGGTAGCGTAGTATTCTGGGTAATGGTTCGAGTATGGAATTTTTTTGGGTAATCGGTTGGTTGTGCATTATGGGTAATGATTATATAATGGAATTCTGGGAGGATATTTGGTCACGCGTTGGGTCTTTGCCTCAATTGTGGAACTATGGGAGAATATTTGTCTATAGGTGGCAGCATAAGTTTTCAAATATAAGTGTGTGGTATTTCATTCCTAATTTTGACTATGGGAATTTTTAGTTTGAGTCTAGAGTTGGCACTAGCAGTGTTTTTTTTCCTTTACATTCACGTTTTCTTGTCAATAGGTAGCAGTACACATTTTCTAAAATAATTAATGCTTATCAGTGGTATTGTTCCCCCCCCCCCCCCACACACACACTCATTTTTTTATTCCCTGCATTAATTTCACTGTAGTTGAACAGATGGCAATAAGATTTCGTATTTTAAGTGTGTGGTGTTTCATCTCTGATTTAGCTTATAGGAATTTTTAGTTTAGTATCAAGAGATGTGATCACAATTTTTTTTTACATTCACGTTATCTTGTCAATCAGTAGAAGTATACACATTTTTCTAAAATAATTAATTACTGGATATCAGTAATTAATATCAGTTTTTCCCCACATTTTTTTTCTTTTTGTTCCATGCATTAATTTCACAGTAAGGATAATACATGACAGTAGGATTTGGTTTGGAGCAATCGTAAATATTTTATGCATGCATAATTAAGCAGAAATCTGTATGTTTCCAATAATATTTTATATGCAACTCAACCAATATATTGATCTGTGATAAGGATTTCATGAATTCTTTTGTCACCAAATATACACAAGCGATCTCCATATAATTGTCATTTTATAGATCTTAAAAGTTCATTACGTTTTTCCTACTTATATGTTAATTTTTTTTTTATTTCACCCTAATTAAACATTAAGAGAAAAGTTATGGATTTATATATCAACTTCTAAACAGAATACCAGAGTAAAAAAATCTGAAATATTTTTGCATGCATAATTAGGCAGAAATCTCTATGTTTCCAATAATCTTTTTACATATTCAACACCACCAATATCTGTGTTAAATATTATGTTTAAAGATTCCATGTATTCCTTTGTCATCAAATATACATAAGCTCTCTTCGTTCATTTTATAGATCTTAAAAGTTCATTACGTGTTTTTTCCTAATTACTCGAAAACGCACAAATCGAATATAATAACCTATGAGAAAATGTATAATTCGTTCCTTGACCCTTTTGACCGTTAAGTTTTTTTATAAAAGAATTAGTATATATCTCAGGGCCTAGTTAAAGGAAAACTATGAAGCTGAAAGACAATAAAACATATTCAGAATATAAATGTATTATTCCGCTTCTTAACAGAGAATTGAGCTAATGTGTTTGGCGGCATTCTGTTTCTTTTTTTCATACAACTGACGGTATGGCGCTATTGCCTCTTCTGCAAATTTTATTGGTTCTCTCTTCACCAGGATCAGTCTCTAAGCATTGCTGCTTAAAAATTTCGATTGTACGAAAACTATTTTAAAATTGTTTCTGTGAAACCGCTTTGGGCTTGTCAGTGATTAAATTTTCTTCATATTCTTCAGGATCTTCCCGCTGTCCATCTAAATTTAGCAGATCGGAATCACTCAACTTCTCAGAATGAGAGTTGAGTGATTAATTAACTTAGATTCATTTGAAACGCCTCTAAAATTATTTGCACCATGTGGAAGAATGTGCTTCCTAACGGCTGGCATATTGCTAGCAGTAATTTCATTCGACTTTGCAACTTTATAACCAGGCCGCGATTTGTCTGATTTGGATAGAAAAGTCTTGGAAGACACTTCCAAAAAATGGCCGGTTTCATCGACATTAAATATTTGTTGATCACAATAGTCCCCTTCTTACACAATTTTCTTCAAAGTCTCTGGATATCTCCTTATCTGCACTTGCAGCTTGATTAGAACATTATGTAGGCTATTTCTCTTTTTGAAACGCTCAAATCATCCAGCACTAGCGTGGAATTCTTCTTCTTTTCCATCATTGATAGCCCTTTCTTTCCAGGTTACAAAGAGACAATGCTTTTGATTTCCATTTTTGCGTTACAATCTTCGATCCATCTATAAAGAAGTCTCTCTAATTCAATCATTATAATACTTTGATTTCGAGTGCGTGCATGATGAACTTGAAGCAGCATTATCTTACTCTTTGTATTCAATAGTTGATTTACCCATTTTGTCCTATCTTTGCTCTGGACTCGCCTTGTACATTTTTCTTTATTATTTCAAGTTTTTAATCCAATCAGATTACTTTCGAATAATTTTCACACTTCTATTTTTTGCTCATTAATTCTTTTACTCATGATTAAAGGTTAGGAAAATAATTTAAAATGAAAAAGTAAGGAAAACAATTGCACGAGATATGCTCAGCAAAATGCTATGTAAAGCAGACGACATAAATTTTGGCTTTAAATTTGGAACAAAGTGTACATGGAAATAGTGTAGCATGCCATTAAAAAATAACTTTGTAAAATGTTTCAAATCGGTAACTAAATTATTTCATCCTGGTGAGTGATTTTTTAAAATAGTTAGCCATGAAAAAATGTATAGATGGAAAGTTTTTAAAATCTGTAACATTTATTTTTAAGATGCATGTAAGGGCACTAATCGAATTTTAGAGGCGCACTAATCGAATTTGGGTATCGAAAAAAAATGACTCACTAATCGGAAACTCATTAATCGGGGTGCATTAATAGAGGGATTGCTGTTAATGTTAACTGTTTATATCATAATTGAATATAATTGTGTTAAGGGATAAAATTATGGATTTACATAACAACTTCTAAACAGACCAACGGAGTAAAATATTCACTGTGACTTTAAAAATATACGTGGTGTAACTTAAATATGGAGAACACACCAACGGCACAAAAATTTGTTCATTTATTTTACTGAAAATTTGCGCATTTTATTTTACTGAAAATATTATTTACAGGTGTATTCACAGAGAATAATTCAAACATGCATGTAATTACCTAGAAATATTTCACGAGATTTAGTTTACACTCTTAACATTTCCAATGAGTTTAATAATAGAAATGTTCATTACTTACTGATCTTGTTTACAGTACATTCCCCATTCACGAAGCTTCAACATATGGCCACTGAAGCTGAAAATCCCTGCATTACTGTATCCAACTGCTCTGTAGCTTTGAGATCTGTCACTAAAAGCTAAATAGGGAGTAGGATAAATGGGGAAGATGAGTGACGTCACGACTGACTCCCACGTTTGTGATTATCAGTTAGAAACGTCGCTTATCTCAATCTGTTAACCACGGACACCGTCTGTGGTTATCTGATAACCACAATTTTGCCCCAAAATTGTCCCAAACCAATCAGAGATTTTTTGAAAATGCACTCAGTAAATTGATTTCCTTATGTCTTCATGCCAGCCTTCAAATTTTTAAAGAATCCATGTCAACTTTTGAAAAAAAAGTGAAATTTCAAAAATGATAATTTAAAAGGTTTTCTATAAGTGAACCGTTCATATTTCATGTCAACCTGTTCTACGAAAAACGAACTGATTTTTAAGCAGCAAAGTTTACATCGATGTTTCTTTGCAAAAGTATTGAATTTTGAATGATGAGTTAATAACACGAAAATATTTTCTGAACAAAAATAAAAATGCTTTGTTATTCTGAAAGGAAAAATGAAAGAATTATGGAAGGTGTTTTTTTTTCTAGAGTAAAATGGATCGTCAGTTCACTGTTTTGAAGTATATCAATATTGACTCTTTTATCGTGGGCAAAATTCTTTTATTGAGGATAAACTCTTTATATGAACGATGATGACCATCAAGCTAAGGACCGTTTAAACTACTACAGTTAGAATAATCTCAGTTTGCAGAGATTGTTTACTGCAAGGAAAGGTATATTTGAATATTTGTTTGAGTGAGATTGTTTCGTTTCAGTAAAAGGTCACAAAAATTGATATCAAAACAAGATTTCGAATTCAAATCAATCATTTTACACTTAACTCGAAAGGCGCTCGAGTCGGGAAAATTTCTAGCATCAAATCTTAGACAAAGAAGAGAAGCAATTTAGTAAATTATTCGGTAATAAACTCTTCTCTGTATCTGAAGGTTTCAGCGAAATAAACTATCGACAAATACAATAAAAAACGGTAACATTATTAAATCGATTAAAATACCTCTTGAGAACATTAAATGAAACAATGGAAAACACGAAAAATCTGACCTAAAAATAATCATTTCCACTTCCACTCAGCCAACGCTCGCAATATAAATATAAATCATAGACATCGTAATTTATAGAATTCATTTTCAGAACTGACCTGTTTCTCTCTGAACCTCAATTATATATGCAAAGTTGTTGATTATCAACAACTATGCATATTGATAATTCAGGTTTTTGACTCTCAAAATCAGTTTTGATTCTCAAAATCAGTTTTTGATTCTCTCTGACATAAACATTCCTCGTCTAATTCAGTTACAATCTCTTGCTTTTCTGCAAAAAGCATGAAAATGACAATTCTAACTGAAATTCTGTGAATGAGGCATGACTGTCTTTCCCAATCTGTGAAGTTCTCTTACTAGATTATTTAACGGTACGCGAGTGAAATTCGCTTCCTCTTTCAAACAAGCACCAACTAAGTTGGCGAACACCCACTGGATGCAACAAAAAAACTAATGACTAAGTCAGAATAGATTTAAACTTTCCAGATATAATATACACAATCATTAAGCATCAACTGAGATGGTTCGGTCATATTCAGAGAATGATCCCTTATAGAATCCTATATTTAGCTCTGAATGGATATATAGGAAGAAAAAGACCTAGAAGCAGACCAAGAAGTACTTGGATAAAGTTGCTGAAAGAACATTCCCATCTATTCAACTATAGAGTCATGATTGAGATAGCTAAAGATCGCGATAAGTGGAGAACCTTTCTTCTTGTGGACTCAACTCGTTAACAAACGGATGAGATGAGAAGAAGTAGAAGTTGGCGAAGAAGCAGGGTGTATTTACTATAAGCAAGGCTCTAATTCAACACATACACTATCAAACATAATATCAGATAATTCTTCTATGCTCTCTCAGCACGTTTGATAATTTGTGAAATAGTTTTTAAAATATATTGTATACATTATCTCTTGATAACTCACGCCATACTATTACTTCTGAAGTTTTGTTTTCCACAGAATTCCCCATTGCTCTCTAATTCTCGACTTCATATCCTTTGACATAAGAGCAACGTCAATTGAAATGATTCCGGGGACATCTATTCTTTCATTTCTTTGTCGCCAACTTCATGTACTTTGAAAACTAAAAATAAAAAAACTAAAAACCTTATTGGAGGGAATTTTGAAATTCTCCTTGCCGAAACAAAGCATTCATTCTCCACTCTACAGAATACTACTGCACTGCACAATATTTCAGAAACAAGTGTGTAACGGCATTTCACGAGAATAATTCAGAATTCCACAAATGTCTTGACACAAGCTTCATTTTCAGGCTGAAGATTAAATATTGCAATAAATGAAAACAATCATCCAGAAATTCATCCATATATTATTTCGAAAGGGTGGTCATATGCCGAAACTGGCTGCTAGGCAAATGCGTGATATATTCTTCTGCTCTTTCAGTCCCAGAATGTTTTTCGAATGAAAAACAGTGTTTCATCAGAAATCAAAATCACATGGTGTCTTATAAAAGGTCAAACGAAAGACATGAATAACCTTAAATATCTTAGATACCCTACAATATTTTGTTCTAGATTGCCTCCGTAGAACTACGGGGATTCGTATATCATATTTACACTTTAATTCATTCTGTTCAAGAAACTGGAAAAAAGATTGCCGTCTAATTCTTGTGATTACTCTAACTTCATTCTTGTTAGATTTAATGAAGGTGAGTCCCATATGGGATTGGCAGCAGTTGGATTTTTCATCTAGCAACAACCATATCTATAGATATAGAACACTTATCCGACATAAAAAAATTGGAAACCATCTTGTTCTAGCTGGATGAAATTTAAAGACATTTTATAGTTAAGATGTCTGTTAAAATTTGTGAGTTTTGATTTCAGTCTGACCATTGAAACAATTAGGCAGAATGAAATCTTTTGCCTGGAGATAAATTAGCACGTACACAATGAAGTGGTATGTACGCTTACAGAATAATGGCCAAAACGAACACAAAATAATTATTACGCCTGAAGCGAAATAACATGGGTTGCTTCAAATGCATCACAAGTTAATCCAATAAAAAATGGAGTTATTTTTGATAAACAGACTCTACATGCATTATATTTGGTTTAGTGCAATGATTTGTGCTTTCGCTGAATTGTTGGTTTTCGATTGATTGCTTTTCAATAAATTGTGTTTACAAAAAAAAAATGTTTTCGATAAAGTGCCTTTCTACAGATTGGGTGTTCGATGAATTACCGATAGAAGAATCTTTTTTTTTCCGAAGAACTTCCTTTCGATTAATTGCCTTTTCGATTAAACTGTTGATCGATTGTCTGTTTTTCGATAAAATGTTGCTCGATTAATTGTGTTTCAATTAATTGTTTTGTGAAGCTTCTGTGAACTAATGAAAAAAAATGTTTCAAGATATTAACTTAGACGAAATTTTCATTACCTATGAATTAGTAAAGAATCCATTTGTATATTCCATCTCTCCCGATTTTAATACAACTTCAGGAAGATAAATGAAAACACTAGAGAAATAGCTGCAATCACAGGGCAAATTAAACACATCAGAGCTTTTCTCTAGGAGGAAGGCAGATTCGTTCAAACAGATGATGACGTATTTTTTAAATATATTCCTGTGATTAACTCATGAGAGTACAAATCATGATCCAAGTACTTCTGTTTGACTGCAAAACGATTTCCCTGCTTTACGCCTCTCATTGATTATCGAAATTTTAAAATTTCGGTAATCTCTCTGTATAAAATTTTAATTTAAAATCTCACTGATTGTGGATTTTAAAAGTGGAATGCAAAAGTCTTCTTATTTTTCAAGATAGAAGAAGATTCATCTTAAACGTTACAATTTAAAGCATTGAACGCAAACCTATTATTAGTAAGAAAAACAACAAAAATACTTTTATTCAAAAATTGGTTATTATAATTAACAAGAAATGCTGAAAAATGTTCTGTTTCGATGGATTCAGTATTACATAAAGACAAAAAAAAGTTATGAGATTGCCAGGTTATTGACTTGATGATAGCAGTTGGTGATAGTCGTTTATAGGGAGAAAGGAATTTAATTACCATGGGTAAAAGATTAAATAATTTCTTTGAGTGGTTTTCGCATTTTCAAGGTATTGGAATCATAATTTCGATTATCAGTGAAAGGCGTAAAAATTGCATAAGTTTTAATTTTTCAATTTAGGACGGGGATAAATGCTTTTGGGGTAATGAATAATAGTTTGTTAGCTGTGGAATATTGTCGAAAAAAAGTTGGCTTTCTGCCGTTTTTTTCCAGGTTTAAGGCAGTAGATTAGAATGGCTGTTCGTACTCATTAATGAAAGAATTTCTAATGTGTTTGAAGTTTTTATATATTTTTGACTTGATTTTAATTTCCGAATTGAATACTAACAAATGCCTATTTTTCAAATTGCTAGCTGTGTCTAATTTTTTACATTTTCTTATTAAAATTATTAATAAATAATCCATTCATGTTAAGCGTTCGTGTTGGTTATCCGAGTATTCGTCGTTACTAGAAATCTTGCATTTCTCTTTAATATTTATAAGCAAAAATGTTACAAGAAATTTGCTTTCCAAAAAGTTGTAAATAAATATGTTTCTTAGAAATATTCTCTACTTAATGCAGATTGGTTGTTCAATATTGATTAAAAGCAAATTGGCCTATTAAGGGTTTGAATGGACATGCTTAGCGAACACGCAGAAGTGACTGAGAATTATTCGATAATTTTCATTAATCATTACGAGGTGCAGGAGGCCAGATGTGCTTTTTCAAAGAACAGGCGATGCTGTCATCAAGGATGATTTCTGTGGCAATGTATCATCGAAAGAGAAAGAAGAAATTCAAAAATAGACCAGCTGTAAATAAGTATTTTTCAGTTTGGTTTTATCCGGAAATTATACAAATCTCAAAACAGGTATTCCGGTAAATCCGAATCGATCAGAAATGTTATTTCCTTTGTGCTTCCGCTGTTATGTCTAACCTATTATACTACAGGAGTGATGTTTATTCAATTAATGCTAGAAAATATTCACTGATGTTTTCACGTACTATTCTTCTGATATGCACACATTGCATTTTCTACAGAAAACTGAAGGCGTTCAAAACACTGCTGAACTCATTTTCAAAATGCGATCCATCTCTCTGTGGACAAAGTTGTCACTTGAGAAGAAACTCCATGTATGTTGTTGTCTGTGTGTACATTTGCTACGTCTCCGTAATTTTTCTCGATGTTAGCTGTGTATGGATCGAAATGTGGTTTGTATTCATTACTTTCAAATAGGTCTTCCCTAATGATGATAAATGTGACTACATCTTATTACAGGCTGGGTATCTTCCATATTTCTTCCTACATTGTATGTTTTCACAGCTGTGATAGTAACTCATTATATCACTGTCTTCATAGGGATCCACTCAATGATTATTCTCAAAAGAAGAATGACGTCATGTTCATCAAGTGGATTACAGTCGGGTTGTTCAACTAACTGATGCGTTGATGATGTATTCTCTCTAATCATCTTTCTGTAGTACTCCGGTAATGTGATTGAAACTTGTATTAACATCACCAGAATTATTCTTAGCATTCAGAGAATTAAAACTGATTATTGTCGGTTAGCACTTTCTCTAGTACAACCTCTTCGTGGAGGCTAATTTTTGCTGTAACATCTTACGTGGCATCCAGCGTAAATGATCTGAAGAAGCCGTTTCTTCTGGAATTGGACAAACTGATTAGGATACATCTAGTAGTATAATCCAAGTACAGATTGAAGCACAAAGCATCTTCTGTCTCCGGCAAATATTACCATGTCAGCTAAAGATAGGTGATTCATAAAAAGCTTGGTTGTAGGTATTATAATGACTTACAGTATGTTGGTGGTCCAGCTGAATCCAGCTGCATAATGTCTGAACTTTTGAAATACTTTCATTATCCTTTAAATTGTAATCCAGCAACTGCATATGAAGTAAGTGCTGTTGCCTGCACAGACGTTACAGCAGTAAATATAACTACCTAGAAATACTTAGAATCATTCCACGGGCTTTTATTTCAGTCTCAGTAGAGTTAATTTCGTGTTTAACTGTTGTAATTGTTTTGGTATAATCTCACACAAGAAAGAATAGAATTAATAAACACATGATTGATCGAAAATCATAGCATTTTTAAAGTTTTATACTCGGGGTCTTAACATCTCAAGACTTTGAAATACATTGATAAAATAATATTAGATATCATAATGGGATGTGCGAAAATATATATACAGAGAAAGCTCGCTTAAAGCGATCAATTAATGTGCGCTAAGGAGAAATCGCGTTAAGCGAATAAAATAAATAATAAGCATGATTATAATTCACCCATCAGCTAGCGTAAATTTGAAAAACAAATACAGTATAATCTATATTAGAGGATAAAATCATCAGTGAGTTAATAAAAATCAATTACATAAATTGTTAGTTAATGTCTAAACACTTGATTGAACTTTGAACTACTTTTTACAAAAAAAAAAAAAGGTAAAGATGCTTCAATCATGCTCGACTGTTTCATGGAATTGTCATCCAATTGCGCTTATTTCTTCAATAATGTTAGATATTGGATTTTGCACACGATAAACTAGCATAGGCCTGAGTTTAAAGTTGCCTTCTGCATTGCCTCTTAATAAAAGAGTAAGACGATCTTTAGATACTTTGTATCCTAGTTGAGATGCTTCAGTTTTAGCTAGGAAAGTTTTTGTTGGTATACGCTTCCAAAAGAGACCAGTTTCGTCGACGTTGAATATTTGCTGATCGTCATAATCACCATCCAGAATTATCTTTGGCAATTCTTCAGGAAACTTTCCCACATATCTTTATCAGCACCAGCAGATTTCCAAGTTCTTATGTTATGCAGTCCAGCTCGATTTTTAAAATGGTCAAACCATCCTAAACTCGCAGTAAAGTTTTCACATTCCTCTTGAAATTTCGTTTCTTTCAATGAGGTATAAATATTGGGAGCGTTTTCCTGAATATTCCCTGTGCTAAGAGGTATTCTTTTTTTTGTTATAATCCTCAATCCAGACTGGTAGAAGACGTTCCATCTCAATCATTGAATGACTTATATTTCGGGTGATCTGCATGCTTAAAGAAGCAGTAGCAACTTTTCCTTGTTTCTTGTATTCTTTGCTCTTATTTAATATAGTCCAAACTGTAGAATCGCTGTATCCCAGGTCTTGCACAATCACTATAACTAGCATCACTTTTCATGTCTCTACTTCCAGCTTTTCCGCTCGCTACAGATTGGCGATAAAAACTTTCGCGTAAAGTAAAATTTCGCATAACGTAAAAAAATCGTGTTAACTAATTAATGACTCGCTTAAAGCGGGAAATAGTATCACTTCACTCATTCGCGTTAACTGATTATCGCTCATATCGAATTCGCGTTAAGCAAGGTTTTCTTCTGTGTGTGTGTGTGTGTGTGTGTGTGTGTGTGTGTGTGTGTGTGTGTGTGTGTGTGTGTGTGTGTGTGTGTGCGTGCGTGCGCGTGCGTGCGTGCCCATTAAAGATACCAAGTAATTTTATATAAACTTGGTTTTAATTCTATTTCCCAAGTAAGCAAACAGACAAATAAATCAAGTTTGCCCTGCACGTAGTGCAAGTCTAAGGCAACTCGTGGTAAAGGTGGAGTAAGTACGATCACTTTCCTTAGTATTTTCCCCTAATGCAAAGCACATGCCCTTGAGGAGATAGGATTTGCACTCACTCAGACTTACACTAAGTGCAGACGTAAACTTAACTTACTTGTCTCTTTGCTTACTTGGGAAATAGGATTAAAACCAAGTTTATATAAAATTACTTGGTATCTTTAATGCATAGTATACCTAAGGTAAAAAACTTTCTACATGTATATAAATAAATATATATATATATATATATATATAAATATATATGTGTGTGTGTAGAAAATATTTTACCTTGGGTATAATAAATGTTAAAGATACCAAGCAATTTTAAATCTGGTTTTACTCCATTTCCCAAGTAAGCAAACAGACAAACAAGTCAAGTTTGCGCCTGCAAGTGTTGCAAGTGTAGCTGATCCTACAGGTAGTGCAAGACCAAGGCAACTCGTGGTAAAGGTAGAATACGCTCTGATCACTATTCTTAATATTTACCCTTAATGCAGAGCACATCTCCTGGAGGAGATGTATGATGCTATGTATTAAAGGCAAGGGACCACTATCCAGACCGGTTTTGACCTTTATTGAGGTCTCATCAGTGAGAGCCAGGCTAAGAAATACTTAGTTTTATGTAATAACTTATAAATATTTTACCAACAAAAGTTACCATAATTGAATAAGGTGCTTTGACCTTATTAAATAAAAATCTCAGGATGACAGATAGATGTAGAAAGTTTTTTTTTTTTACCTTGGGTATAATATATGTTATATATTATACCCTTTAATACATAGCATCATATATCTCCTCCTGGATGTGCTTCGCATTAAGGGTAAATATTAAGAATAGTGATCAGAGAATAGTGATCAAAGCCGAGAGATAAACAGTAAAATATACTTTTAATTCAGCACGACTGGTTTCGTTTTCAAGAAGATTTTTTCGGGTCCACAATAAGAGAGAACAAGCAACAAAAAATTGCAAAATAATAAAAAAAATCTAAACATCAAAGCGTCAGCGTATGAACATTTGAAGCTGTTCTGTGTATCTCCACATTGCTAGGCGTGCGCAAACGTTCGAAATCTCGTGAACGCCAAAGTTGGATGGCAACAAAATGGCAGTCTGAGAAATTATAACTGAGGCTGCTGTTAAACTGTATTTGATTAAAAATGATTTCTCTAGATTCCACAATTCTTCTTTCTAGTTCATCATAGCAGCGAAAGATATTTTCAGATTTGTCCTCAAAAACTGGATGAACGGGGTTTTCGTCATTAGCAGAATTCAGACATGGTTTGACAGAGCACTAGCTCTTGTTCTTGTTCTTGTTCTGCCGTATGTGAGGTCCCTTTTATGTTCTTCAAGCCGTAATTCGATGGATTTCTCGGTCTGGCCACAATAAAGTTTATCGCAGTTGAATCATATTCGGTAATCGCCGGAATATATAAGGTTGTTTGGGCCTACTTAGCAAGGAACGGAGTTTTAGAAGAGGAGTTAATGAAGTCCGGATGTTGTACTTTGGCTAATCTTTGGCCAATTTTGACGAAACGGAGCTGATACATGGAAATGTGGCCTTTTTCACTATGCCTATCTTCAGTATGGTGAGGAGGTTGATTGAAAAGTAACTTATTAATTGTTTGCTTCGAATAATCATTTTGTTGAAAAGTAGTAAAAAGAAACTGAAGTTCTTTGTTAATATCCACCTCTTCACACAGGAGTGAGCAAGCACGTTTGACTAGCGTAGAGATAATACCAAGTTCTCCATGCACAATGATAGCACTGTGCATGAAGATATCTATACACTAATTTGGAGTTCCACATCGGAGAGCCGCCTACTTTATTTTTGATTATCTCTCAAACAAATCGTACGTAACAAAGAAATAGGTACAAATCATCCGCGGTATTCTGATGCAACAAAGGAGGTGCGGGGGGAAGCAATATTATCATCTACCCTGTTCAAAACATACGCAAATATCCTCCACAAAGCGGTTAGGCTAGAAATATCAAATGCATCAATACGAAGATTTGCTTTAAATAGACACACCTCTCTCTCTAAAGCACAACGGAACCTAACTAAAACAACGAAAAACATTACGTAGGTGCAACCTGACATGGAATAAGCATATAGGATACTGTACTGATATGCTCATCAAAATTCGAACAGATTGAAAAGTGCCAACCATATAACTGTAAATAATCACTACAGAAAGGCCACACGAAACTTCTACATCCCAGACATGATAAACAAATTACCTTTTGAATACAGCAACTTTACAAACTAGCCTTAATTTTTTTATTTTATTGTTCTTTCAAATATTTACATATGTACAATGATCATCTGTTCAGTATATTATTTTAGAAGGTTTTAGCACTTCGTGCTACATATAATGAGATTTAAATAGTAATGATTATAACATAGTTTTTTTTTTCAAGTTTGAAAAGGTGTGATTATACAACATTATTTACACATACGCAATCAAAATATTATATTTCTAATTCTCAAAAACATACAGTGTAAACTCATGATTTACATTTTTTATTACATTGCATACATTTGTTACAGTTATTACATACATTTGTTTACATATGATACTTACATTACATACATTTGTTTACATATAATACATACATTACATACTTTGGTTTACATGTGATACGTACATTACATGCACTTGGTTACATATGATACATCTTGGATGAGAAATAATTTCTCTGCTTTCATCCTCGAAGCTTATATGTAAACTTATCTGAGGATGACACCAGTTGGTTATTATTTATTGGTTTTTTTCTGTGTTGGGAAGCTACGAAATCTATTTTTGAGAAATTCGCGCACGCACGCATTAGTGTTTTGCAGTCAGTATTTTGTGTTCTGACATTGCAGTGTATATAAAGCCGTTATTGTCTCTTTCTTCCCAAAAGATCAGTTTTATGATTTTGTACTGTAACGAGACATGATAAACAAATTACTTTTGAATACAGAAACCTTACAAACTACAATAGCCTGAAAAGAGCTCTAACGACATACTATGAACAAGGAACACGCACCAAAAATTCCACACACACACACACACACACACACACACACACACACACACACACACACACACACACACACACACACACACACACACACACACACACACACACACACACACACACACACACACACACACACACACACACACACACACACACACACACACACACACACACACGCACGCAAACTTGGAATGTATTGAAGCGCGTCGCTGAACTTGAAACTTGAACGAATATATTGTGTTTCATTTTTGTATGGAATTTTGGGTGCGTGTTCCTTGTTCATAGTATGTTCTTAGCGCTCTTTTCAGGTTATTGTAGTTTGTAAGGTTTCTGTATTCAAAAGGTAATTTGTTTATCATGTCTGGGATGTAGAAGTTTCGTTTGGCCTCTCCGTAGTGATTGTTGTATTTATATGTGATATAATTAGTTGTCTGAGGTCTTGTTATGCGATATGTGTTTCTGACTGTCCTGTAGTTGGCATCGAAATAATGTTTTAGCAAAGCTGCATACTGACATAAATGTTTTGATGTCAGTAGTTTGTGTTCTGGCATTGCAGGGTATATAAAGTCGTTATTGTCTCTTTGTTCCCAAAAGATCAGTTTTATGATTTTGTACTGTAACGAGATTAATCTATTTAGTTTGTAGGGTGCACAGAAAGCATACATTGTTATAGCGTATCTTAGTATATTTTGAATAGTGCTTTGTATATTAGTGTTTAGGCATGTGGGAACTATGAATTTTAACCTGTAGATTTTGCCAGTTATTGTTCGGAGTTTGTTGTGTAGATGGTTTATGTGGCTATTCGAGTTCATATCTGCATCGAAGTAAATTCCAAGGTATCATATTGTTTCAATCTGAGTGATTATAGTGGTTTCGCTGTTCTGTGTGTTTTTTATGTTGGAAAGTGAATGTTGGATGGTTATATATTTGTTATCAACTGGTCGAGTCAGTGGATTTCTGAATATCATTAATTTTGTCTTATCTGAGTTTAGGTGTGTGGAGTTTTTCGTGAGCCAGTCTGTGATTAGATTTATATCATGTTGCATATTTGTTTGGGATATGTTTGTGTTATGATGGATGGATGTCATGGCTGTATCGTCTGAGTATTGGAATATTTTACATTTGAGAGGTAGCTGATTAATATCGTGCGTGTAAATGTTGAATTGAGTTGAGGAGTGTACCGCTCCCTTTGCACTCCATAGGTTACTGGTAGCTCTCTACTTCGGTTTGACCCTATACTTGTGATATGCTTTCTATTTTGAAGATAGTTTGTAAACCACCTGTGCAGAGGACCGTCTATTCTAACATGCCTCAGCTTTTCTAACAAGGTTTGATGTGTGAGTGTATGAAATGCTTTAGTTAGACCAATAAAGACTACCATGGCAATTTTGTTTTTGTCTAAGGCGATATTAATTAAGTTTTTAAAGTCTTCCAAGAGAGATGTTGTCCCCTTATATTATCCCCAAAACCATATTGTGTTTTGGGGATAATATGAAAGGTCTCTGTATATGCTGTGAGTTTCTTCAGTACGATCCGCTCCATAATTTGATTGATAATTGGTAATGTTGCTTTGGGTCTGTAATTGCTGATTAAATTTCTTTTTCCATGTTTGCATATGGTCATGATTATGGCGGTCTTTAACTTACTTGGTATCTGTCCTGTTTTAAATATTTTATTTATTAATTTTAGTAGGATAGGACCTAAGCTAGTTGCATGTTGCTTGAATATCCTTTGGTCTTATACCATCAATTCCTGGGTCTTTGTTTGATGTATTGCAGAGAGAAGATCTGCTTCTTTTATCGTTGGGAACCATAATGTCTGTTTTGATTGTGGTCCAAGTGGAGGATCACGTTTTGTGATTGGAGGAATATTTCTGTGGCAGTTCTTGGATGGCGTCTGCAAAGTATTGGCTAAAGTCATTTGCTAGTTGTTGGATAGGTTTTGTGTGTTTCATGAAGATGTGTTTTATGGCTTCGGAGGCAGTGGTGTTGGGAACAGAATCTAGCATCTCATTAATCAGATGCCAGGTTTGTTTCATGTTGTTTTGTGCAGAAGTTAATTTGTCTCTGCAGTAGTTTCGTTCTGCATTCCTTATTTGTATTGTAAAGCGATTCCTTGTTATCCTATATTCAGTTTTTAAAGCTGTGTTATTTGGATATCGCTTTAATTCTTTCCATAGAGCGTCCTTTCTGTGTATTTCTAGGATTAAATTTTGTGTTATCCAAGGATTTTGGATTGTTTTTGAGAGAATTCTGACTTTTTTTGCAGCTTTCTTATATATTTCCTCCAGTGCGAGTCTAATAGTGTTGTATATGATATCTGCTGAATTTAATGCCAGGTGTTCCCAGTTGGTTTTTCTTATCTCGTGGTTGACTATTTCTTCGTCTATTATTGTTTTGTATTGCTTTTCTTCTGAAGGGCATGGATATTGGCTTAGTGTGCAGGTTTAGATCCGTGAAATAACGATCTGCTTTGCATTTTAGGACTGCTGCAGTGTAACTGTTTGGTGGTGCTCGGAGGTTTATATGATCTAGGCAGGAAGCAGTGATAGTATTTCCGAATATTTCTTCTCTAGTACATGATGTAATTGTTGGTATTAGATTATACATGGATTGCGTGTCTAGGTATTGTACAGTATTGTTCTGGTTTTCGTTTGCAATATTTATGTTTATGTCGCCGATTATCATTATGTATTCAGTTGAGCATAATTCTTGGAGTGAAAGTTAGCAATTGAGTTCGTGAAAGAATTTTATCATGTTTAGGTTTGGTGGTCTGTAAATAGCATTTAGTATTATTGGATGCTGTCTATTTGTTGTATTAGTGATTTCGAGGCAAAGGGTTTCAGCATACTCAAATTGATAGGCAGTTTCTTTGGCTATTAATTTATGTTCGATAAATATTAATATTCCACTCCATCTTTTTGTTTGGCACCATGATCTATGTTGTTGGAAGCCTGGAATTTGGAAAGCAGTCACTTCGTCATTAGTTATAGATATTTCTGTTATGACCAATATATCGATAATACCGGTGTAATTCCTCAAAGCCTGTAATAATAACCAATGTTTTCGGATGCTTCTGATGGTAATACGCAAGATTGAGAGTCCTCTCGCTTGTACTATGTGTTGTTGTTTCCATGCATCAAGCGAGTCGAAAGTACAGTTGCTGTTGTATTCTGGTGTGATTACATCTATCTCTTTGTTCACATTCATTTTTTTGTGTTGAGGTCTCCTTTTTGAACTAAATTGGAGTTTTTTATTTCACTCTGGCAGTCTATCTACGTCTTCCGAACTTTTAATTTGTATAGATTGTGAAGTTTGTGACTTTCTCAAGAGTATCTTGCCGTCTTTGATCCACAAAAAGTGATAATTTTTTTCTGTTTTTGCTTTTCTTGCTTGGTACATCAGATTCTGATTGAAAGATGTTAAATACTCAGAGAGAAAGAGTGGGTATTATATTGCGTTGCGTTTAAGTCCTTGACAACTTGTTTTTTTCAGTCTGCTGGCTTTTATGAGATTGTCTCTTGTAGCCTTGCTTGTCAGACGAACTATGGCTGGTGCAGGTAGTGGCGAGCCTTGTTTTTTGTTCTTCCTGGAAATCCGATTTATGGTCTGAATATCATTATGCTGTAGGGGGATGTCAATTGCATAACCTAACTTTATAACTACGTCTCTGAGATTTTCTGTGGATTCACTTTATGGAAGACCGTTTATGACAAGTTCTTCTTTATGTTGTTGTTGATTAAAAAGTTAGTATTGTAGTTTTAGGGAATTAAATTCTTAACTGAATTCGGATGTGTCTTTTATCAATTTGTGTTGCCTGTCAGTTAGTACGTTAAATCTGGTTTTAATGTCTTTTACCGTATGTGCGACTTCTTCGACTGTTGTATTATTAAATTTAACAAACTTTTCATATTCGCTATTTTTTGTTTTGTTATTTGTTTATTCTGTTTATCAAATAGTTCTTGGACAAGATAAACTAAGCTGGCTTTTATATTTTCTAAACCTTTTTCTAGTAATAAATTTACAGAATTCAAATTATAAGACTCATAGTTTTTATTTTTTTGTCTGTTCAGTTCATCGTTTGATTCTGCCTCCGGCGTAATCAGTTGCACAGTGGGTGGTGGCGTTTCTTTGTTCTCTCTGCAGTTAAAGAATTTCCATTACTGTCGTTTGGCATTGGATTTGCGTTGCCATGTTGTTTCTGAAAATACAGAACATGAAAAGTGAAGATTCCTAAGCCATTTCCTGCAGGTTATGTGACTTCCATCGGACGATAAATCCTTCAGGCACTTGTTGCACTTCATGACTCACCTTTCTTCCCTTGGACAACTGTAAAGATGGCGACGTCCTTTGTTCTTTGCTCGTTAGTGACCATGGTGAACTCTGTTCAATTTTTAGCACACTAAAAATTTGGATTCCACTTGGCCGATTTCGATGAATTATATATCACTGTCTTCAGCGTGACAAGTAGAGTTACTTTATGACACTTTTAAATTAAAAACAGGAGTTATAACCACATTAAAACTATAAAAAACGGACCAGCAATACAACCATGCAACCGTTCGTTTGCCATCACAACACCCTTCTCCAATAAAATGCCTTTCTCTCTTTGGAGGCATCTGTAGCTAAAACTAATAAACGGAATGAGACCAAATTTAAAACGCAGCCTTTTGAAGTCATGCAGAGATGATTTCTGCGAAAAAAAGATTTAGTACCAAAAGTCGCCGATAAGGGGAAATTTTGGCGCTGGCGCAGCCGAAAACAAGAATGGAATAATAACATTTCAACGGTGTAAGCGACAGCCGCGTCGCTCATTCGTACCATATATCTCCAGCTGGAGATATATGGTACGTTACAATGATAATAATAATTAAACTGGAACAGTTGTGAGTGTTTTCTGACCCATTCAAAAAAAAATGAGACTCATCACCCCACAATATTCTGCAAGGCCAGTCCTTGTCGAATTACATTCAGGCAAGAAACGTTAGCGCGAAATTCATGCGCTTATCATAATCTGCAGTAGTTAGTGCTTGCACACGACTGAACTTATACGGATAGAAGCGAAGCATTTTCCTTAAGATTTTCCAGACTATACCATAAGCCATTTGAGGTATGCAGATGATACCACATTGCTAGTAGAATGCGAAGAAGATTTGAAGGAGCTTATTATGAAAGTTAAAGAAGAAAGTGCTAAATATGGTCTTAAACTTAACCTCAAAAAGACAAAATTTATGGCAATATGTCAACTTAATAATTTTGAAGTAGATGGGGAGAAAATGGAAGCAGTTAACAATTTTGTGTTCCTAGGATTCCGAATTGATAAAGATGGTTATTGCACCGAAGAAGTTAGAAGAAGATTATTATTCGGAAAAAAAGCAATGACAAATTTAAGCAAGATCTTTAAAGATAAATATATTAGCCTCACAACAAAAATCAGAATCTTGAAAGCAATGGTATTCTGTGTGGTGCTGTATGGATGTGAACGTTGGACCCTGAGAAAGAGTGAAAGAAGGGAGATAGATGTATTTGAATTATGGGTTTGGAGACGCTTACTAAGAATACCATGGACTGCAAAGCAAACCAATAAATCGGTGATAGACAGAATAATGCCAGATTGCTCTCTTGAAGCTATGATCATCAAGTAAAAATTATTGTCATACTTCGGACATATTATGCGTGCAAATGACATTCTGGAGAAGATGATGATGCTTGCTAAAGTTGATGGAAGCAGGAGAAGAGAAAGACCAAGAATTCGATGGGTGGATGGAGTTAAAGAAGCAACTGGAGTGTGCTTGAAGTTTCTAAAAGACATGGTCAGGGGCAGATAGGAATGGAGAGTGTATGTTTGTGGAGTCGCCAGGAGTCGGAAACGACTCGATGGATCATAACACACACACACACACACACACACACACACACACACACACACACACACACTATAAGCCATATCAAGTTTGCTAGCTATGGCACGAGCGCTTAGACCAGTACTGGTCCCTGTGTCGTCAAACACCGCAGTAGCAACGACTGTTACTGTCTCTTCTTGCACTGCTTTCCGTCCTCTGCCAGGTTTAACTCCTAGTGATCCAGTTTCTTCAAACTTCTTAATCATAGCTCTCAGTGCAACAGCTGACATAGGACCCGTACGCAGGTTATGAAGCCTTTAACTTCCCGAAGGGCCGCTACGGTATTGCACTGTTTAAGGTAAAACAACTTAACAAGTAAAGCATGCTGAGGCAAGTTAGGACGCATATTGAGCACAATTCGTCAGTCATTCGAATAACTTCCTGAACGTTCGCAATCCCTTTTTACTATAATCCTTTTTACCTGCATTTACTGCAAAAATATTTGACTGCTTTCGTCTCCACCTGCGCCAAAATTTCCCCTATTGCAACTTTTGGTACTAAATCTTTTTTTGCGGAATTCATCTCCCCTTGCCTTCTAAAGTCTCAATATAAAATGTAGTCTAATTCTTGTATTAGTTTTAGCTATAGATACCTCCAAAGAGAGAAAGTTAATTTATGGCCACCATGTATATTTATATTTATAAAAATTAAAACCAAAATGTACACTTTAACAAGCAATCATACTTCTTTGTGTATTACAACAGAAAAGTATTATTGTAGGAGTATTATTACTAACAATGCATGAATTATGCTGTAATATCAACTGCACATTTTGCATAATATGAGGATATTAAGCAGGATCTGTTCTTTAGTCACTTGAAAGAAAATGTGGTATTATTGCTTTAATTTTACATATATGCATGTAATTTATCTGAGACATAACAAACCGTTTAGAAACCAAATTATTATTAGTAGTGGTAGTAGTAGTAGTATTAAGCGAGACCTTCAAGAAATCCGTAACTCATCCAAGGAGGCCACTTATCATCCACACAAGGTGTTATACCTTCTCTTGATACGCTACCTGCACTCATCACCTCCAAGGGCAATCTATTAAAATAATGCGCCGATGTGAGAAGAATCATGCTCTCTCACCTTTGTTTCATTCGCGACTTCCAGGGATTCCCTTTGACCGTTTCCCCGTTAATAAATTGAAAAATATTTCCATCTTGATAGACTATGTCATATCACCCTCCTTCTTCTGTTCTCTGCTTTCAAGAGTTCAGAAATATTCAATCTCTTTGTATATTATGCATTCCAGATTCCCGGTATTATCTTTAACATCTACTTTGCGCTATCTCAAGTATATCCACATCACGTCGGAAATTAGGAGACCAAACTTGAGCCCAGTAGCGAAGAGGAGGCTTATTCAAGCCTTGAAAATAGGCAAAATAACTCCATCCATACTCGATAATCATTAATGTTTTCGTTAGTATTGCAATTATTCTCTGAGTTTTGTTATACATAGTTATTATTATGCACAGTCTTTTCTATATGGTCTCTGAATTGTTACTTCCTAACAGAGAGACTCAAAGATATCACAGTGAATATTTTCTGTCACAATCCTGCCAGTATAATAAGCCACTGGATGTTTATTTACACCAAAGAGTGCATAACTTTATATATATACCAATACTGTACTGAAAACCATTTTTATGTCCACAGTACGGGCTTATTAACATTATTCTGCAAGTGCTTCAATCAGTTGCATTTCTGATTACCACTCCCATCAGCACCCCTTCAGCAAAGAAATGTGCGAGTCGTGTCAAATCATTTGGATATCGCTAAAGACCGAATAATAATGAACCGATCCCTGAGGTACACACCGATCATCTTACTTCATTAGGAAATGAATTGTGTCACCATGTTGAGATTACAACTCTGCTATTATACGTTTGGAGAAACAGTCGTGTGGACATCACATAAAAATGGACAATCCGGGGAGTGTAAAATGGTCTACTCTGAAAATAAGAACTGTGGAAATTTCTCTTACCATCAAAAAGTTGATTTCCATGTTAACTACTTTTCGTATTAATTACTCATATTTCAAGAAAATTACAAAACGTGCAATAACATCATTTTTTCGCTTGTTTGTTGAAATCCTACAAATTTAAAGACTGATTGAATATCGCTTTGTATTTCAGTGCTCCATCTGCCTCTTCCATCAGATTTAGATGAACCCATCTTCACGATATTCTAAATAAAGAGAGTGCTCGGCTTGTTTTTCTTGACATGTGATTAAATCATCAATCTGTTCTAACAATATCAATGACACAAAGTAAATTTCAAGAGTATTTATTGCTGTTGTTCCAATAAATTCTGAGACCAAATTACAAATGCATGCAAATACGTCTTATTTTAGATGTCCCACCGTCCACAACCCATCTGAAGGCTACCAATTGGCCACTGCATAAAACTTTGATTTCTACGAAAATCGAGCATTTTTTTCCCGAACCAACCGCCCAGGAATGATCTCATCATCCCATTTTCTGTACTTATTAGAGAAATCGGGGTTAGCTCAAAGATACCTGAACGCTTCATCAAAATAAGTAATCTCCCAGCTGGCGGTTGTTCGATGCAATATTTTCCTCAGAAATCAGTTTTAAGACAGCACCTACAGACACATCCTCTGAACAAATAAGTTACACTGCAATATTTATACACAGTTAATTCAGTTACGACATAATGCGTGTCGTCATAATTAGCAGTATCGTTATTTTTTCTTTTTTTAATATTCGTGTCCAACGAAGAGAACAATAAATTAGTTTTCATTGTTAAGAGTTGTAGTGTTGCCATCTGATCACTGGCGTTTTCACAGTAAATGTGCGATTCCCGGATATATATTATAAATCAGACTGATTCCGAGTACACTTTCAAATTCATAATCGTCTGCTAACTTCTGTTGGAATGCACACCAATTTCCTTATTTTCACATTTTTGTGAAAAAAAAAGGACTTCGTTTCTTTTTTCTTTTGTTTTCTTGCATCGATATGATTTTACAGACCAATAAATAAATAACATAAAAATGGTTTTATAGCAAATTTTATACTTGAAACTTTTATCGCTAAGTTCACTTTGCAATTGTTTGTAATCACTTTATATTTTTTCCTACAGAGAATACAGAATTTTTGTTTTTCATCTGAGTCGCATTCAAGAAAATTTATGAGCTCGAACTAGATTTTTTTTCGCTATGGTTTGACAAAGGATCACATAATTTGGAGACTTTGTTCTCGACAACAAAAACATTTTTAGCTGCTAACTAAACTCAGAATTTCATCTGGATTTTATTTCACCGCTTTCGAAGTGGTATGGAGGGTAGACGTCACTCACTTCACAATCTTCTGTCACAACGCTTTCAAAGGTGCATGTCACTAGGAATTACGGGATTCATATTTATTAACCTTTTATTTTCGATGCTGGTTGTTTGTTTCAAATGAACATTTCAAATAATGTTCATTTGACATAATGAACTTACTCAGTATGTCAACGTTTCATGTTAATTGCGTATTACGTACGCAATTATTTCTAGTTCACTAGAATGTTGTCATTCTTTATTGTCTAGTTCTCGGTTGTATTTATTTGACGTTTTAGAGAAATTATGAATTATCTTTAATTTTAATAATTTTATTGCGTTTTTTTCGTTAGTATTCGCTTTATAATATTTACACTTCTAGATTGATGTCAAATAGTTTTATGCGTATTAAAGATGACTTTCAAAAGTCACTGATCATCCTATTCGAAAAAGTTATTTTCAGAATGACTTACAGCAGCGTTTCTCAACCTTTCTAAGCCCAAGGACCAGTAAAATGCCTAAAAAAATTCTACGGACCACTAAGTTATGTCATTTTTTTAATGTATGTGAGAATTACCAACATTTTGGAAAAACTGTGTCTTTTATAACATAACAAATTAAAAACATGTTGTGAATACATATGAAAACATAATTAAGTTGGAAGTAAACGATTAAAAGTGTATCATCCCTGAACAAAGTTTTAATTTTTATTAAACAAATAAAACAGTTTCCGATTTGTCTGGGCAAATGACTGGGAATATGAGCTCCGTCACGCTGACATCCCCATTCATCTGCCCACAACAGCTTTTATATTTTATGTCATCCCCATTCATCTGTCCATAGTCATTAAGGTCACCACACAACAACACCTTTTTTAGCGCCGTTGGTACCATGGGAAAATGGATGGGGAATGTCACCGCTATCCCACTGAGACCTTCATTCATCTGCCCACAATGACATTTATCTTCAATTCCCATTCATCTACCCCACATCAACTTTTATATTTTATATGTTATTCTCATTCATTTGCCCACACTCATGAAACTAGCCCCAGAACAACTTTTATCTTCATGCACTCTCTGATTCGACCTGCGACATGTAAACTGTTCCACCCGCTAAGTGCGTTGTGAGATGAGGGAATGATGTTCTTATCTTTCTCCATTCATCATAATACTGAATACGAAATTCACATCCATGGATTCCATCATGGATGACATCCCTTGTCCTGTCCAAACTATTCTCCTGCATATATCCCAAAATTTCACTCAGATCATTCCAAAGCCATTAATTCCCCACCCTCCACACACACACACACACGCGCACGCGCACACACAACACACACACTCTTCCGGCCTATACGAATCGCCTTATTTTCCTGACGAGTTTTCCATGACCAGTAAAAAAATTTAAGACATCCTGTTATGTGAGATCATTCCCGATATCTATAAACAGTCCAACCCCGATGTCAGGAGCAAAGTGCTACCCACGTGTTTGGGAACATTTTCCCGCCAGCGACCGTATCCCGTATACACCATACACATATGATTTGTACTAATTGTGTTGTGATTGTGGTTTAATTATATCTGCCTGTTTTATCCAGAGGCACAACAGTGGTCATTGTAAGTCTGGCAGATTCATTAATCATGTGGGTTTATTTATATCCATCCTGTGTGTTGCTTGTATTCGTTACGTTGTGATGTGTATTTCTGTATAATCCATGACTGCACAGATGTTGTTGTTGTCTGCATGCGACGGATTCGGTTCTCGTCCGCATATTCCCGCAAGCGACCGTACGAGATACGGAACTTTGCTAAATGGGATGCAGCTATCCTCCCCACCAGTAGAGCTGAGCCATACCATGACGTCACTTTGCGTAACTTTCGTTTCATCCCCGCTTTTGGAAATGCATTAATTCCAAAACCAGTATCGAGAATAATCGGAAACTGTAGTCCAAATAAATAATACGATATAATTATGTTACTATTTTTAATGAGATGTTTCAGCTTCTTGGCCTTTGCAGAGTTGCTGTATATCGGGCTCCATGTTGGTCAACTTCAGTCGAAGATAGGCACGCACACTAAGAGAAAATCCTTTCTCACAAGAGATGTAGAAAACTGCATGACGATTTTCAGTGCTTCTTCAGATAATTCGGGAAATTCACTTCTCATTTAAGGCGCGATCCCAAATCGAGCCAAACCAAGATAACGGAATTGCATTTTAAGCCCACTATCACTTGAAAGCTCAGTTAACTGTTTTCGATAATGAAAGGACGTTCTCGTGACTATAAGCCTGAAATCGATCTCGAACCCACAGAAATTTCTTATAAAAGTTATTTGGAAAATATGTTTCAAAATTCTGTTTCACAATTTTGAGGTGGTCACAAACCCTTTCCAGGAAACTCAGAATCAAAAAAAAAATATATCATTTTACACTAAAAGGGATTCCAATGTTTAAAAAGGTGCAAATTATCTGTATTTTACATAACTAATGCACAACACCAGTTTTTTGTTTTTCGAATGCCTTAATTTTCGTAGGCATCAAGAACAGTTAAAGATGAAGGGAGAGATTTAGTTCATTTAATTTCGAAAAAAATGTCTGAATGATAGGATGATGTTGATAACCATGCTTCGTCAACAAGGAGTGATGCAAAATCAGAATTGTCAGCGAATTTCAGAATGAAGCAAAAGTTGTATATATTCCCTGCCCATTTCATCGCATAACGGTAGAGCTGTAATAAAATTAACTAGCTTTACAGCGTTGTACAGCACAGTTTTAAATTCTGTTGGCATTCCTTTGAAGGCCAACTTTTCCCTATGTATGAAACAATATGCCCGATTCATATCCCGAGCCACTTCCTTGACCCTAGAAACAATCCTCAACTATGCCTGCTGTAAGTGGACGCGAGCTCCATCCAAACAGAAGCCCATACATTTTTCCCACTGGATCCCTTTGTGTATTATGTAATTATTGAGTGCGAAATATTTCTTCTCCAGTTGTTCGGGATGACAAACTTCTACAAAAGTGAATATTGTCATTTGTTATCATGCGCATATCTTACGTTGCATATTAACTGCACACCATTTGTAACATCAATAGTCTCGTCTGTCTAACGCATAATAAAGGCTCTTCTTAATTCTTTCGATTAACTGAGATTTTGCGTTACCTGCAATATCATTAATTCTGTGACCTACAGTGACATTGAAAGAGGAGTCAAATCAACATCCTTTAGTAGCTTGTTGCCAAACAAAATTTTACCACATCTTTTATTGCTGGAAGTAATAAATTTTCCCCGATAGAATGAGGTTTTCCTGTTTTCGCTATGCGCAAACTTAAGAGATAGATGTTTCCAGTGCCTTGCTATTAATCGGCCCCATGGCCGAAACTACATCTTTCCATCATTTAATGTCGCTAAGCGTCTCTGAAATTGACTTTTTGCTTCAATTTGCTTATTTTCACATCAGAATGTTTAGGTTTTAAATGGGTTTCATGCACTCGTTCGACAACACTTCATAACACAAAACACATTGAGGTTTCTGTTCACCTTCATCTCCATACCAAGTAAACCCGAATTCAAAATATGAACTGTTTATATTTACTACTGTACTTTTTCTTTGAACTGCTTGTTTCTTCTACTTTAATAGTATCAGATTTACTCGCCGTTAGAACACGTGTATCACAATTAGGATTAGCATCACCTGTTTCATTTGCTCTTCTTTTCAAAGTCCTAGTTCTAAGCCACTTTTCCATTATTAAAAAAGATTTCCGTAAAATATATAACTACTCGGGTTAATTCACGACACACTTTGTCCAAGTGTCATTTAGCACTTCGGAAGACATACTGAACCTTGGTTGAAGGAGGGAAAACCTTCAGTAATAAAAATCAGTAAGCAACAACAACAATAAACAACAAAAGGTTGAAATGTGGATAACACATGTTCACTTAAAATCTGACAAAACAGCAAGGGAAAGTGGAAGGCAATAAAACTATACTATTGTTCACTTCACCCTTCTTGTTATTCATCATTTATAGTGCCAGAATGACAAGTAATAAAAGAGGGATGAAGTGAACAACAATATGGTTTTATTGCTTCCGTCTTTGAACATTCTGACGCTATTTGTTTTTCTTTTATTTCTCCATTTCATTTCAATAATTTTTACTTACTTATTCAATTTTTTTAACTCGTTTGGATAATTAAAAAATATGCCTTTATTTAATTAATTTAAGTGCATTTTTAGTTAATTTATAGTGATGGGATCTTGCTCCACCTTAGACATGAGTTGCCTCAGCTTGCACTACCTTTAGGGTCAGATGCTGCAGTATCCAGGTATTTGCTTACGCTTGGAATCGCCGAACTTTATTTATAGTTTCTACTATATTCGGCATGAAACTCTTTGAGTTTCTTATTCGGCTAAGAAACGATATGGGATGTAATATCCCTTAATTTAAATTAGTCATATTATTCTGTTATTATCAAACATCTCGATTGCTAGGTTTGTGAAGTCTTCGAAGAAGGTATTCTTGTTCGTTTATTCCTTGAAAATCTTTGTTCGTTTCTTTTACCAAAAACATTTTTAACATAATAATAATAAATTATGAATATAGATTGTAAATGCAAGTATTAAAACGGATGCAGTTTACATAATTATTGTAGTAATCTGATGTCAATGAAGAAAAAAAGAATTTCTTCTTTCGTTTAGGCTGATAAAAATAATGGAAACTCCTTTTTCAAATAAAAAAATAAATAAATCGCTACACTTTAGGATACATGCGACTCCACCCATCCACTTACCTGTTCACTAAGAAATCGATGAAATTAAGGAAGATGAATAAGCTGCTCATGTGTACTCACGTTTTTATGCTTATAGAAGGCTTGTTGTGCCTGCGACCGCTCCACCTGTAGGTTCAGAGGACGTGAGGTAAAATATAGAGATCAAGTAAAATGTTTTGCTGCCAGTTGATTTAAGATAATGAAAAGAACGAGTGCAGAAATTATCATGCAATCCAGAATCGGAGAGCGTGGTTCCCGAGTGTTCTTCAGAAATCCTTTGTCAGGATTTCTGAGAGAGCGAATGAGTTTCAGAAAATTCACATGTGGACTAGCTGGAAGATGATATTTATTGGGTTGGTTTTATGTGGAAGTTACGTAAATTTAATTACGTATTTAATTATGTCAAATGCAAAACCTTTGAAGAATTTGTTTTGTTTTGCAATGTGTGTGACATGCATTGCTCTTTAAATTATAATAATGAATGTTTTTTTCCTACGAAAAACCCAATGACTCAGTCACGTGACCTAGGGTATGCTGCATATAACTAATCTGTGCATAGTGTGCATCTTTTACACAAAGCATATAACATTTAAAAACCTTATGCAGTCATTTCGAAAATGTGAATCGGTTGGATGCGAAACAAAATGCGAGCTCGAACGAAAAACCCTTTATGTCGTGATTTCCGCGTGGAATTGCTTCTTTTTCATTTTTATCTCAATATTCACATTTCATGGGTTACATGAATAAATGGATAAATGGATTGCTTCCTTTTCAATGAGAAATGCATTTACCGGGATTGAAATCGTTTTATATTTTATTATCTTATTATCTTATCGGAAATTTTTACGCTTATTCCTGTATTATACGTGTTACCAGTGATGATTGTAAAGCATCAGATCAGAACCTTTATTGCCGAAATTCATTTAATGGATTTGCATAGAAGTTCAATACCTGCTGATAAAATATTTCTCATTAAACGACGTTACGTTGATTTTTGCCGAACTAATCTCTGCTGTAAATGGTGCTTTTTCGTTGACGGTCTTATTCTGATACGCTGTACATGTGACTCTAATATGTTTGGATATCACCAGAGCTATTTTGATTGTACAAAGAATGGAAATGTGGAATTTAGGGATAATCTTACCACACTGCCTTCTTAGGTGGTGATTTTAATCATACCTTTGTGCATTGCATCTGGCGTGAGTGACCTCATAATATCCTTCTTACTGGAGATGGGAAAGTTAATGAAGATCAGAAGAAGAGATATCGAAATACAGATAAAAGCAGGAAATATCTTAGAATTCGTTCAAGCTGTACCTTGGCAGTTTACTATCAATGGGTTACTTTCTAGGGTTTCATAATGACTACCTTAGGTAGTATAATCGCTTATAGCCTGCTGTTAGTTCAGCTGAATCCTACAGTAGGAGCTCTGTTGAAATTCTAAAGAAAATGTTTAATCATCTTGACTCATTCATGTTAGTGTAAATGAGGTCAATGTTACATAAACCATCACTTTGTATCCATTAATATACGTACAGTATTGAGATAATATTTCCCGTGAATGATGTGGTGTAACAATGGTTTTTCCTGTAGTGTGATAATGATCTTTGCAGTGTAATGATGGTTTTTGTCGATGCTGTCATTCTGGCATCACACAGTACTTTTCATCATTGGACACGACTGTTCTAATTTTGCTCACATATTTCCCAGCAGTGCGTGCATATTTGCAATCGTTTGTTTGCATAATGGAGAGGTATTCATGTTATGAGTTTATATATCTCTCTCTAGCCTTGTGTGATTTATTCTACAAAACGCATGCTTATTTTGTTCATATTACGTTACCGAATGCCATAAAGCAATCAAGAAATTAGGATATAGATAAAAATATCGAACTCGCTGAAACATAATCAGCTGAGACGACGTAAATATAATGTCTAAAATGGTTTGAATATGGAAAGAGGAAAACAGGATCACAAAGTTTACATTGACTAAAGATTATGATGAGCATGATGTTGCCTGGTAACACTTCACTGACATGCAGAACAAAATAGTAGGATTCCATATGCAAAGCAACTAGAGGTGGTCTTGTTATATCTCTAATAAGACGAGACGATCTGTCATTTACTTTTACTTACATTGAGTTTATTATTTTATTGCTTGTCTATGGAAGAAGTTGAAATCCATGAATGCTCTTCTCCCTGGTTAAACTGAAGTAGGAATACCACAGCATCCTGTTTATTTCTTCACTTGGTGAAGTAACCACATCAATGACAAATGCTGGTGGATTCATAAATTTAAGTACAAAATAAAAAAAATAATAATAATTAAAAGCGAATCTATTATAACACTGACGACAAGAAACGATTCGCAAGTTTGATATTAACGCTTCTACTCTCCAATGATTTCTTTTCGAGATCAACTTATCGCAGGCAAATTCCAAATTCCACTGAATGAATTCTCTAACTTCATGATAAAATACACATGCATACAAATATACGCAAGTGAAAATACTGATGTATTTTCACTTGCGAATTGCTACAAATCATTTCATTAATAAGCACATTTTAATACTGAAATTTTTCTTTCTGTCTCCGGAGAAAGACCTCGTAGTTGTCTCAAATTAAATGTTTCGCAGTAATTTGTCCATATTGTAAGATTTTAAAAAAAATATATAAATACATGTGTTTACAGAATCGGGAAATTGTGTATGCTAATATACAATTTTAGAAGCCTAATGTAAACAATCGTGAAAAAAAAAAAGAATAATATCAACATATTTGCAGCTCATGAAATTTTAAAGTGCAAAAAAGGAGAAAAATGATATCAAAGTAAGATCCAATGTAAAAAAAAAATTATAAAAATTTGAATGTCGTATATTAGCACTCATATATACTGAAAGTATTCATTATCACAGCAGATTTCAGAACTAAATAATCGCTAAAACTGAAATAGAGTCGTTTCTAAGATAATATTTTAATACGATGAAAGAAATATCTTCCACTTGTTTCGTATGTTTCAAATAGAAAACAATGAAAGATCGAAAGAAACTCTCAAGACATAAGAAAACAGTTGTGAGTTGGTTGAATAGAGGAGCTTTTCCTGTCGTGAATGAACATGGGTACTACAAGGAAGACATTAAAATATCTTAAAATACGAATAAATTAACGATACGAATAAGCGCAAATATATCTGTATTCACATTATCATGTGCATTCTTCACAGGGCGACGGAAAAAAGAGATGTACGCGACTTATTGATTGGAAATACAAGCAATTATTTCTTTTCTACCGGGTCACATAACTCTTCACAAATGGGTGTTCAAAGGTTCAAGGAAAATTCATCACCGACAGTTTATCGCGAAAACATTCATCGCGGATAAAATTCGCTGAAAATGTTATTTTGAAACGATATTGCATTGATACCGATATATGAAAAGTAAATGCAGTTAAAGATAAATATCACAAAATATAGTTTATGTATTTATGTATTACTTCTTCAGATTTTAATTAGATTTTCATATTTCTATTGTTATAGAGTGAAAATGGTATTTTATTGATCGGTGAGTTTCCTAATTTCTTTTTCTTCTTAAAAAATTATAAATATTCTTTCTTACTTCAGTACTACAGGTTCTGTTGATGGAATATTAATATTTACAAAACTGGAATAGGGTGGTTTAAGGAGAAAGGGCACCCTATTTAAGAATATTTATTCTGCGAACCGTTCACTATTATTCTGCGCACAGAGGTGTTTCAGTTATTGAATACACATGTATTTAGAAAATGAGTCCACTTTTCTTTAATAGGAAAGATGTTGTACCATATTCTTAACTGCCTAACTATCCTATCCCAGTTTTATAAAAATTAACATTCCATCAACAGAACCTGTAGTACTGAAGTACGAAAGAATATTAATAACTTTGAACGGAATAATGAACTTCGGTATAGACGAAGTTCTTGGTCGGAAAGGACTAGGTTCCAAACCCGTGTATGATACGAAGAACTTTTATTAGGTATTTTTGACTAGAGATGGGTCAACCAATTTCATACGGAGGTGAAAGGTTTTTCTCCTAGAACTCGGGTTTTTCATCACACTACCTGGCAAAAGTGTCCCTTAAGCACAAACATTTGCAGACTTAAATACTTACTGTTGGACAAGGTAGGCAACTCAATACCACCTTCTTAATAGCATTCCTTATCGAAATCACGTTACTATCTACCAACCATTAGTTTGTGGAAAGAAAGAAGAACAGGTGACCACAGAATAAACAACTAAATGCCATCATTTATCGTTACCAAGTATATGAACGAGAAATTGCTGTCTGTTTATCATCTCCAATCCATTTACTTTTCAATTTCGCAAAATGAACTTCTGTTTGCACGAAGTAATTACATTTTAGTAATAAATTTAACTCAGACATTCCCCATGATGTAAACTGTATTAAAATTAGAATCACAATCGATAGCATTCTCATGTCACTTCTTTTTTCTGTCAATCGAAATGACATTTGTTTGTATTTATAACAAATAATCTATTATTATCGAGCTATGCATGTGCTGTCTGTGTTAAACATTCTACCCCTGCGAGATAACACCTACTACTAGAAAAGACGAATATATTTACGAGTCACACATGAAGCCCACATTGTAACTGTTTATGCTTTTAATAATAATAATAATCTCTGTTCGACAAGATCGGAGTATTGACATTGCACTGCAAAGTGTCATCACCAATAACAAAGAAATTGAAAAAGGTTTTTTTTTTTTAAAATACGCATCTCTCTCTCTCTCTCTCTCTCTCTCTCTCTCTCTCTCTCTCTCTATATATATATATATATATATATATATATATATAATATATATATTATATATATAATATATATATATATTATATATATTATATATTATTATATATATTATATATATAATATATATATATATTATATATATTATATATTATTATATATATTATATATATAATATATATATATATTATATATATTATATATTATTATATATAATATATATTATTATATATATTATATATATAATATATATATATATTATATATATTATATATTATTATATATATTATATATTATTATATATATTATATATATAATATATATATATATTATATATAAAAAAAAATAAATCAGCTAACGCCTTTTTGTTCCCGTATACGGGAGTAGGCGAGGCCATTTAGCCCTGTCTAACTTTTGGAGACTGAGTGGGCAGTTCAATCTCCACTGGTACCAATCAGAGATAGATGGACCAAGGCTATCACTAATTAAGCGGTACACAGTGAAGAGAGACGGCTCAAATGTGCCGCCATCTCGTGGTCCCTAACCCTAACACAATATATTTAATGTCTGAAAATAATGTGGGTTCTACGGTCGATTTTCTTGAGTTTACAGGACGAAAAACCTGAGTTTCCGGGAGGAAAAACCCGCTTGCCCGTGCCAGAGATCGACTAACTCGTCGGTCGAAAAAAGGCTTAGAAAAATTTCATCTAATCGTCGACTAGACTCGAAACCAAGTCTTCCTTTGTGCGGCAAGCGCCGTGGTGTGCAAACGCCACATCCACTGAGCTATTATATATAATATATATATATAATTATATGCTTCAACTCGGTTGTTGTGATACATTTTTAAAAATAGATTTAATGACTTAAAAACCGAGATTACTTATAAATATTTAATAAGATTAATACAACTAGTTTCGGCTTATAATAGCCTTCATCAGGTATTCTTAAAGGAAGAGAATAGTAATAAACATTGAAGTATCTAAAAACTTGAAAATACAGGTAAAAAATCACCACACATAATTGATACATAAAAAAACGTTGTTTTTTCAAGTTGTTCTAACAGACGTGCCATTGTTTATTGCAAGTATGCGTGCAGACTCACGTGAACGCCAATATTGAATAACTGCAGCATGGCTATCTGGGATGTTATAACTCAAATTGTTGTTTAAGTGGAAAGGATTCAGAAGGATTTCCCTTGATTCTATAATTTTTCTCTCAAACTCATCATCAGAGCGAAAAATATTTTCTGATCTATCTGAGCTATGAAGAACGCCGAAGCAGTCTCCTCGTCTAAATCCTGGGCTACCTCTACCTGCTCAGGGGTGACTTTGCTGATGTCATCAACGAAGATGTCACCCCATTTTGCGCTGACGATGTCAGATCCATGTTTCCCTGTGAGGAGGAGTTCAGGTTCTCCTATTTTTTTCATCGCTTCTTTGAATTTTTCCGCCATCCCTGGGATACCTCTAATGAGATGGCTTAGAGTCTCCCCTGCTTTTGCGTGAGGGGCTTCTGGGTGGGCGGTCTCAGATACTTTTGCTGTTTTGGGCGTTACCAACTCTTCTTCCTGTGGGCTTAATGGCCGTTTGGAGGTGTTGGTGTTCACCTCCATCTTTCCTTCTTCCTTATCTATATCTGTATTAGTATCTATATTATCTATATTAGTATTGATGGTTTCAATAACGACTGTTTCTTCTTGTTGGATTTTACTGCTTGTGGAAGTTTTTTTCCCCTTACGGTTTTTCTTAGGCGTGGAGGTATGGATTTCTGTTATAATAGGAGCAGCCTCGAAAGGAGAAGTTTCCTGTGCTGTGTCATTTCCAATGCTTGGTGGAGTTGCTGGCGTGATTGCATCACCCATCCTCTGAGCAAGGGTTCTGGATGGGCATGTGTCCACTTTGTGGTCAATGACCCCACATTTCAGGCAAGCTGACTAACAGTTTTCTTGGTTGTGGCCTGCTTTGAGGCAGTTTTTACATTTCACTCTAGGACAGTCTGCCCCAAAGTGAGTGAAGGCACCACATCTAAAACATTGTTTTTTTTACACCAGGGTAGTTTATCATTACTCTGGCGGATCCAATAATAATAAAGTTGGGAACGGGCGTTTGCATCTCGAGGGAGATGTGGACTTCACCTGACTTCCATTTGGGGTTTTCTGCGTCATTTAGGACTTCCACCTTGTGTATAACGCCCCATTTCCCGAATATTTCGTGGAAGATCTTTACATCGGTTTCAATATATTCTAAAGGGAATCTGGGAATTCTAAGTAGTTTGGTAATGCTCCCTACTAAAAATGGAACTATTGTTTTTCCATTACACTCGAATCCTCCAAGTAGTTTGTCTCTTGTTTGTTCACTCCTTACTACTACTTGGAAGCGGCCATCACCAAAGGGAGTAAAATCAAAAATCTGGTCAGCGCCGACGCTTTCGATGAGAACTTTAGCCAAACATCGAGGTCGTAGGTCGGCTTCAACTTCGATTCCAAGGGTCCACGTACACGGCAAAGCCATAGCTGGTGCGGGGGGGTGCCTAGGCTATTCCCGCCACCGAGTGCATTATTCTTACCCCAGTCCGGGGTTTATTCTGCATCTGCTAATGTAGTTTATTATCAAGTGCCTCTATGAGACGTTTTGCCGATAATAACTGAGCTAACAGATACTACAATTTGCGCTTAGCTAAACAATTTGCTAATCACCTATGATAAAAGTTCACAAAGATGAACGCTAATCACACTACAGAAATGATCCTGTGAAGTATGATAAAAAAAGCAACATACGGACTGAATACCATCGGTAGCATGCTATATATATATTTATATATATATATATATATATATATATATAAATATATATATAAATATATATATATATATATATAAATATATATATATATATATATATAAATATATATATATATATATATATATATATATATATATAAATATAAATATATATATATATATATATATATATATATATATATATATATATATATATATATATATATATATATATATAAATATAAATATATATATATATATATATATATATATAAATATATATAAATATATATATATATATATATAAATATATATATAAATATATATATATATAAATATATATATATATATAAATATATATATATATATATATATATATATATATATAAATATATATATATATATATATATATATATATATAAATATATATATATATATATATATATATATATAAATATATATATATATATATATATATATATATATATATATATATATATATATATATATATATATATATATATAAATATATATATATATATATATATATATAAATATATATATATATATATATATATATATATATATATATTTATATTTATATATATATATATATATATCTTTATATATATAATATATATATATATCTTTATATATATAATATATATATATATATTATATATATAATATATATATATATCTTTATATATAATATATATATATATATATTATCTATATAATATATATATATATATTATATATATAATATATATATATATATCTTTATATATATAATATATATATATATCTTTATATATATATGAGAGAGAGAGAGAGAGAGAGGGAGATGCCTATCTATATATACACACATGATTTTTATGAAATCTTATATATACACTCGTACTCAATGCTAAGTGGATGAATGGATGATTTTTTAATCAAACCTTGAAATAGGCAACATTTTTTTTTTAATTTTGAAAGTAATCCCCCTTGTTTTTCTTTGATTGGAATGTCCTCTAGAATAAAGAGATGTAGCTTTTACGCTTTCAGTTTCTATTTTCGTGTTTTCTTGCACTAAACCTCTTTATTCCATTCGCCTTCACAAAATGAAAACCGATGATGCTTGTCAGTCTTTGTGCTGCGAATGTCAATCTTTGTACCACTGTTCTCTCATCTTTAGTATAAGATCAGCCATCATGATAAGTATGCACTTCATAGAGGCACTGCTGTTGCAAGGCTCTTCCTTGCTAATAGCATAAAACCAAATAATAATAAAAATAAAAAAGATATGGGGTTCCTTTACTACTGCGGTGTTCATAAGTCCAAAAATACCAAACGTCTTGGCATTTTGGAGTGTGCATGTGTGTGTGTGTGTGTGTATCTTGCATTGCTACATGCATTTCATATACTTCTGGCAAGAATGAGAAATGAAAATCATTCGGTTTCGGAAATGAAAAATACCAACCTATCAGATGAACTGACTCACCAATGAAGGTCCTTGTAAACCTTTTTTCCAGTATAAATGGAATTTGAATGGAGTTGTTTCCAGCGTATCAACTGGCAAATACCTGCACAATCTCCTTGTCGCGGAATGCTACTTTCTCAAGGTAAAACCATGTTATATTTCGACCACATAAGACAGCTGTCGTGAGCAGACTGCCAAGAAGAGTCAATTCATGTTGAAGGGGAGAAATAAATAAGGCAATGTACGAATTGGTCACCAACACGCGAAATCACGTGCTTTATTCGTAAAATTGTCCAACTGTTATACAGGCAAAAAAGTTACCACTTTAAAAACTACAATGATCATAAAAGAGAAGTTAATTTTTCGACGTCTAATAATACAAACTCATCCCACAATACGATTGATTACCCTATTATCGGAATGGATTCTCCTTCTTTTGACATGCGCAGAAGTGTCGAAGGGTCTCGTAAATGTGGGCGTACTATACTACCATTTGAGACTAAATTATCTTTAGTTGAAAAGCCTTTATGGAGGTTCTTCGCGTAATAGACGGGACGGGATCTTTGGTTGAAAAAACCTCGGTTTTTTCAACCAAAGAGACTTGTCTATACTAACTGAGCTGCGGAGGCTCGTATTAATAGTCTACAAATCTCATATCTCTCAAATTATTAAATAACGTTCCCACATTACAAGTGTGGGTGCGTTATTCCCACACATGTGTGTAATAACACTGTCACTCCTATGCACTGCTATGCCGAGGTGTTTCCTAAGAAAGCCTTGACTCGATCAAGAAGAGAGCGTCCGGGTTTAATAATTACCGCACTTGCGAATTCATCCCAATTTTGATTTTATATTATCGTTTGGTTATGACCAGATGCTTTTTCATTCTGATATTATTGTTTATATGAAATGGCATGAAATTACTAATACCCTCTTAACCTGTTAAAATACGCAACGGCAGCTATGAACTCCATTTCACAGATCTAGTCAAAAAATTCAATTTTTCTCAATTATGTGCCTATGTCCAGTATGTAAGGAGAGGAATATGTCTGATATTTAAGTGTGTCTTCCATTTCTCCAATGCGTTGCCAAGGCAATTTACAGTGAATGGTTTCTTTTCCATCAACAAGGGTTTGTATGGACTACAGTTAGTAGTCAACCAATGTAACAACCAATTACATGTTGGTTGTTCAACTGAATCCCAGAGCTGCAGCTGCATTGAAATTTCGTTGAAGTCTAAGATTTTGCCATGTTTTTTCTGACACTTTTTAATTCCAGTAAGTATTCTTGGTTATGAACTACACTACTCGTTACACTGATATTAAGAGCATCTACTTAAAACTGTTTCATATTCCCTGAACCGAAAGATGGCACCGCTATCAGAGATAATGGTAATGATAGTTTCACTGGGTAGTAGTAGACTGCAATATGGAAAATGAAGTATTGAAATCAGAATGCTAATCATTGAACTTTAAATTTCCCATTAATTGAATAATAAAATAGGAACAGAATTGTTACATATTCACAACTTAAATTATGATGGTATCAAGAATGTTCTTATTGACCAACTTGTATCTTTTCCTAATAACTTGATGTAACGAAGAACTGTCTTTAGATTCATTTTATAAGCCAGCTAAGCACCTGCTAGATCCATTTCTATCTACTATGGAGCAAGTAATTCCTTCAATCAGACAAGATGGACTGAATTAAAATGTAGAAATATTTAGAATCCAAAAACGTATAAACCGTGTAATTTCTGTTATTTGTTTCAATTTCATTAATAGAGAATACAAAGATAAAACGTATCCAAATACGTATAATGCAGTTTTTCAGTTTTGAATGCAATGAATTTAATAAAATTTTGGATTTAGAAGGTTTCACAAGAACACATCCATTTTATGCGATATGTGATTGAATAAGTCTTATCAATAAATCTGAGCCTGTTTTTGTCAGTCACTTTTTATTTTTTATTTTATTCATATGGAGTTTCCTCCATTTTCTCTCCCGTCCCTATTGGGGCGAGTTGAGCCCCCTCGTGGTGGGGTTAAGTATTTATGGCTGTAGATCCGTGTGTCTGTTCACGAGGCCGGTTTGCCTGCTTGCGGGATGAAAAAAACCAGATAAACTGGGGGGGGGGTGACCCTACTGTCCACGCCCAAGACCGGCTAACTTAGCTATGGCTGAGGAAGATCCTTAAGCTCCTCTCGTTGGAGACGGGAATCGAAGTGTCAGTCACTGAAATCTACTATTTAGCTCATTAGAACTTGGAATTTAGCCCATTTTCAAACAGTATTGAAATTTAGTTATATTTATTAAGGTATGCAAAAATGCACAATAAGGATGTTTTGTTATTAAATTAAAAAAAGAAAAAAGGAGAACTTCCTTATTCGGTTGGCATCATCAATAGCTGCTGAGTCCTTATATGCTCGCAAGTTCCTTGTAAATGAGTTGTTCTGAAGGCCTGGTAGAAGTCAAGAATTTTATTAGGACTTGGTGAGCCCTTCTACAAGTACTTTTCACATGAAGGTAAGTGGAATGGTCTCGTATGAAGGATTAAGAATTTTTGCCTTAAGATTGTGCCAGTATTTAACAGTTAATAACTGAAGCTGTGTTAAGGGTTAAGTGATCTCCTCCTCTAGATATCAAGTATAATTATTGTTGAAGAAAATCCACTCCTTCACTAATGATACTGCTTGGCACACACTTGTCGACGAAGTTTATCAAACACATAACACCTTATGTGCAAACATCCATGCCACAGTTGTCGAATATTCAGCCTGTAGGTTGAATAGCACGGATGATCCTATCACCGGAACCGGCGATCGACTAAAGGAATGCTAAAGCAATCATGTGTACAAATATACATACGTAATGTAAGTATTATTACTTGTAACTTTCTGATAACAATTTCAGAAATAAGTACCACTTTACAAGCAATTATTTCTTTTATTTCAAACTCTCATTCCTAACTAAGTAATGTATGAATTTTAGAAATATTTCATCATGATTTAGGTTTACATAAGATTATTCTTAAGAAAGTCCGTCTGCAGGTAGGGTAGACGTTTTTTGTGATTATTTGTCCATATATTTGAAAATTTTGAATTAGCATTGAAAAATATAAACACACGTGTTCTCACAAAATCAAGAAATTGTGCATGATCTAAATACACTCTTATAAAAAATCTAAAGTAGATATGAAAAAAGCGCAGTTAATAAGGGTAATTGCTTCGAATACAATGTCCTAAGTTATTAGCTAAACAAGCGAAAAATCGCAACGCAATATTTCCATTACAAACTATGAAGAAAATTAAGATAGACGTCATTAAGATATGCACCTAGTTTAATGACATATGCTGAAACTGTGATTATTTATGACACAGTAATGAATATACTCATATTTACCATACAGTTTGCACACGATAGAGTGTCAATATATTTTAACTGACTTAAATAATCTCCTAAAAAACATTAAAACATAAGAATACCAGAGCCTGCTTATGATCTGATGTGCATAAATCCAAGAAGACTACTGATGTGTCACTACAAATCAGGATGACGTAAGGATTATACTAAACGGATGCTTTTTTTAAAAAAACAAAAAGGTAAAAACCGGATATGATAAAATAAATTTCCCCAAGCCACATATAATAATTAACATAAGTTAAAATTCTTGACTTATATTATAAATAAATCTTTTGAATACTGAAAATGTGCAGAACATTTAAAGGTTGCTTTGGGTCTTCCAGTATTTAAAGACGGCAACAAATATGAAATTAAACTTAACAGACTTTTAATCAGTATTTTAAACAGCTTCGAAGATATTGAGATCTTAACAACAACAAAAACAACAATAATCCTATTAAATTGCTACCTAAATTCCACATCCTTTCATACGCCTAATTAGTTCTGGTACAGATCCGGATTGCATACATAAAAAGCGATGTTGGAGTTTCGTAAAACAATTTATTGTAGACAAATAGAGGAATGTGTATACACCAGCCGTTTTTCTTGATATTTACATAAAACATCCGACTGTGTACATCATGACTTTCTCCTTCTGAAAATTTCTAGATACTGCATTAAAGGCATTACAAATGATTAGTTCTAATCTTCTTCTTTAAATAATTAAAATTAAAAAAGAAGTCATGAGTATAGTTAAATCAAACCATTAATATTAAAACAATGAAAGTCTTACCATGTTTGAACATGTATCAATGATTATTCACGTAGAGGTTTTGCATGATGATTATTGACAAAAGTGAAGTCTGTGGTGTTTCAATATTGTATCGGAGACTACCAAACATCATCCACGACCAATCCTTGATTTTTGTTGAGATGTATGTGCGAGTGAATCACTTTTGCCGATTTCTGGGTTCATCACGATGTGGAAATGTTGAAATGGCACAAATGATGATACGTGTTTTACGTGTTCATTCACTATATGGCTCTCATTGTAACATGATTAGCATTGGCGGTTTATTTTTATATTTATTAGAAGTGCACTCCATGCTTTCTTGTTGCTAGATTTGACTTAATTTTAACAAGCTCTTAAACGGTTTAATAAGTTCAATTTTCACAACCTCAGATGGCTGCCATTTGAGTAACGAAGATATTCGGTCAGCTTGCAGTTTTCCTTTCCCATCACTGTTTCTGTAAAAATGTAAACCAACAATTCAATCACAGTTATTTGATAAACTAGTATCTGCTTCTTTGATGTTTTTAAGTAATGAGTCGAGGACCTCCGTACTAGTAGGCGTTTGGATGGGCACTTGTGTGAATTCCTACAACATGAGGAACATTTGAAATCACCAGACAATGTAAGACCCGTCCATGCTATATCCATTCTTCAGATCTGATCACTTACCAACTTCCTAAAATCTTCACCACCTCTCTAAAGTTACTAATAGGTCTATAGCTAGACACATCAGTCTTTACACCACCCTTGTGCAGGATTATCATACTTTCTCTCCACTCCAGTGGATCTTTCCCGTGCTGAGCCTCAAATCATGCAGTTAAGGTCTAAGGCAGTTCAGCGGCACACTCTTTTAACATACCACCTATAACCCATCAGTCCCTAATAGTCGAATTCATATTCAGTTTATTATACAACTCTGGTACTTCTCCTAATGCACTCTAATTTTTTCATCCACTGTAATGGAAGCATTGAGTCTCCATGTTACGTATACAAGGTTGATAGGTTTAGCAAACTCGGCAGTGAACAATCTTTTCTGCGTCTCCCCCTCGCATTGCATTCCATCCATTCGGAAGAGTATTTTTTTACGTTCTTTCTTTCTTTCTTGTACTTGCAATATAATGATAGAATTGCTTTTGCTTGGTTGCCTTGCAGAGCCAGATTCTCTTCCTACTACACGTAGCTTTCTGTACAATATTTATAAATCTTCTGGGCTTCACTGCATATCGAACTTTGTTCCTAGCTCTGTTGAGCATTTGTCGGTGTTTTAGGGACGGTGTTCTGTGATCATAGTACCTGGCTCTGTTCTTTTCACGGTTGATGTATTTAATCTCCTTCCGGAAATCGGTCCGGGTTTGTGTCAAAAGTCAAAATTGACTAGAAGGCTTCTTTCTGTGAATGTCTGGTTGGAATCGAGCCAACAGATTCGTGTTGAGGAGTTTACAGTTTTGTCCAGTTGTCAGAGTTCAGTCTGTCCAGGAGAGGAAACGTTTCAGTGGTGTTGACAGCATGAAAATCAGAAAGAAATACTTTACTTTTTTGTAATCCAGAGTAAATTAGGATTGGATTAACTGAATCCATTTAATAAAATAACCATTCTCAGCACAGGAATAATTTATACAGGAGAAAGCAAGATCGTTGAATACTCTATAAGAGAACCACACGAAACCATCTAAATCCGCGATCAATTCTTGATCAGCTATTCGAGTCAAAAGCTCCCCTTTATAAGTTTATTTTTTTTTTCTAATGCTCGCTACATGAATGCCAACTATAAATCTTTCTCTATAAAATAGTTTATGACGTCCCTATTGCTTCACCCAGGGAACGGTCAGATAAAGAATATATTCTGTCTGAATTTAGAAAATATGACATATATCGAGCCATATGATACATTTTCATCACAAAAATTCATTTTCTATTTGAATAAAATTGCTGAAAAATGTAATTTCATGTTAGAGTATTTAAACGAAGAAAATTAGATAATGAATATACATATGTTAATTATTTACTAACAACGAAAAAAAAAATTGACAAATTTGTGAGTCAAAGAATGAGTAAATGAAGTCTTTTGCTTTTAACACAAAAATCATAATTATGTTATTTCGTTCTTTTATTTATTCATTCAGTAATAATACATTTTACAGCCCGTACTTTTGCAATGTTACAAAGTTATGGCGAGCATATGATAATACTACTACCAGTGAATATCTGAAAAAATGAAATCAGCAAAGATATAGAAAAGAAAAATATTTGTATAAATAGTTTTATACAAAATATCACAAAACATCTACATTTTTTTCACAGTTCAATGAAAATTTAGTCTACTCTTCACCCATCGCACAAACACACGAGTTCCTTCAGTTTTTGCATGATTCACAAATTTTTATGATATTTATAAAACTTTATGGAATTTATTTTATCCATGTGACAAATCAAATACGATTTCTATTCCTCTCTTTATTAGTTTTCTTACTAAAGTGCCACTCACTTTAATTCTTTTGGTAATAAAGAAAGTAGTTGGAAAATGTTTCTGAAATAGCTCAACTTAACCACAGATTAAGAGGTAATGCAATGTCAATGGCAGTATTCATTCTGCCTTAACTTGCATTAATTGAAATATTCCTGTATGTCATCATTTGGTCTGCCTTTTTATCTGATACGCCAATTCTACGATAAGATAAGTTCGACTCGTACGTCATTTCCAAGATCTCCAAGCTGATAATGAATTTGCATTTCAAGATTTATCAAATGTCGAAAAGAATACAATCTGTTGTCACTTAAATATCTATAGTTAGGATTTGAGTTCACTGAGCGAAGATACTTCATGTACATTAGGCAAAAATAGGGAACGTATAGTGAAGGGTACTTCAGCATTAGTGGAGAAATCTCAGAAGAGGAAGCCATTTATGAGAGGAAATTATCAACGCAATTGAAAAGAGTAGAAAGCACACAATAACATGATACTTTAATCAGGCTTCTGTGCGAGACAAGATCAAAGGCTCTGCAAATGTCGAGAGTGTTCGCATGAGTTTTCCAAGCCATCAACACCAACATTTGCGTCCGAATGTGGTTATTAGCTACGAGATCGGTAATGGGACATGAATGACGAGATCTTGCTGGTTTTTCTCATTATTTGAGAAAACTGAAGTACACGAAACTAAACAATAGTTTTTGGAGTAGGCCTTTTTATCACTTATTTTTGGATTGGTTGAATCTATCTTTATTTACATGCAGTAGAGGTACATTCTAACCCCAATTAGAAAGACTGAGCAGGCAGTATAGAAAAACTGAACTTTCAGACGCAATTTTAACACAATACGAGAGATACCATCAGGAACGGACGACTTCTTGGTGCATAAGCTATTCAGGATTCTTCTAATGTCTTTCTGAAGTAAGACGAAGTTAATTAATTACTTCTCGGATTAAAGGTCTAGTTTTCCTATCATTCATTTATGTAATGGTTGTACAGAAAAACAAGGGCTTATTCTAAGTGATATTTGGAAATCATTATTTAGATCGCTTAAAATACCTGACTTCAACTTTTCAGCTAATCATCTCCTAACAATGCTAGAAAATACATAGATAAGACCTGTGCACTTCACTTGCATGTGCTGTGTCCCTTGTGGTAAAACTAGTCCGTAATTTTATTTGTTTTCATATGTTCTTAACATCTAATTAAAACCCATTTAGAGCCCAGTCAGTACTACTGATACTAAAGTATATTTTATCAACAAAATATCTCCTAGTTATATAAAAAGTTGTACACAGAGAATCATGTATCTACAACAGATAAATTGAATTTAAATCGGGAAAACGTTTTTTTTTTTTTTTTATGTCTGGCTTAAGAAAAGTGTGACATCCGAAGTTAGTATTGATTAGGTGCAAGAGATAAGCATTTACATAGCACTTTGACTTGCAGGATAACAAAAGTAAAATCTTCATGTTGGAGTTCAGCTGGTATATTTCTGTCAATCCAATCTCTTCATTTCTCTATTGGCTCTGATGCCTGGATAGCATGTGTGAAAGTACGTACCCTAGGAGAAGACGGTACGTAACCTGCTAGAATCACTCTCTACTATTTTTTTTTAAATTTTCTAATCCGATATCAAATGAATCGAGAAATAATTATTTAAAAAAATTAACCTTTGAATACTTCAGTTTTGGAAGTATAATTAAGTACTTTAGTCTAAACGAATAAATCTTTTTATGAAACAATTATAGTTTTTCTTTGAACTCACTTTTTATTCCCATCTAAGCATAACAGAAACCTTTTATTTGCATTTTTGAAGCAAAAATCCTCGATAATTACGAAATGGAATTTGGAATTACTTTACTCTATAAGAGTCGGTTTCGATTATATCCTTTCATTGAAAAGACGTGGATTCGAATCTCATCCAGCAGAAACCCTTTGCACGAACTTTCTGAAAGTGCGGTAACCAGATGGGATAGGGTGGATGCCAATTATGTGAATATAATATTTACATAAACATCCACTTTCTGAAAAAAACAACAACTAAACTTTGGGGCTTGTTAAATAATGTTTAGAAAGAAATTTATCATTTCCATAAACAAATCTTAGGTTCGAGTATTATTATAATAATCAGATAATAAAACAAATAGATAATAAATTTTAGAATTCATATTAAAGTGGATGCTTCTCAGGTATAAAATATACACCAGGAAAGCATATATCAACAAATTAATATTCATTGAATGAGAATATTAGCATTTTATTTTTATAACTCCTTAACATTCTTTAGTGCGCATTTATCACGCAGTCGATTTTTGACTTAGGAATGCATTTTTCTTACGTTAAAAATGTTCGACTTCTAATAGCACTTGTGCAACAAATTCTCAAATATCGGCGCATGCGTATTCAAACAATAACTAACTTCCTTCCTAGCAGTACAGAACACTGCATTCTGTGCCTCATGTAGCGTCATTCTCCCTCAGTATATTACAGACAACGGTTAGCCGAACGACGTGAAGTCTAACATCAGCATCATGCAATCAAAAGCACAGAAAAAAATCTTTCGGCTGTCAGACAACAACAGAGTTATCAAATTTGAAACCAAGATTAGTGACAAAGAAGAGATTCACAAGTGGACCAGTTGGAAGGTGATATCCGTGGGGCTATTTCTATGTGGAAATTACGTAAAGTTCAAATCAACCGCTGAAAATAGAAAGAGTGTGATTTACTTTGTTATGAGTGTGATATATGTCGCATTTAGTATTATAATAATGAGAACAATATTTCATAATATTGAGTGGGATAAACAAATAACGTGGTGCATTCGAAATGTAGCATTACTTTGTGTAATCTCTATATTCTATAGAAAACAGACAGCTTTCAAGAGACTATAATAAACTCCATTCCGAAATGTGAGTCAATTGAATGCAGAGAAAAATGTATGCTAATAAAAAACACTCTTTATTTCGTTATATGTGCGTGGATATGGTATTTAATCCAGAAATTTGCATACTTCATGTTCACTGGTATCCAAAATGAGTGGTTTTCTTCACTTTCACTGAGCAATATATTATTTGTGCTAAATGTAAGTTCATATTGGATCATCGAGCTCGGAGCAAATATACTAATGCCTGTGCTATACGCGTATACGGTGATGATAATAAAGCATCTCATAGTCACCTTCATTGCAAGTATCAAATCTCTGAATGAGCACCCAGCAAATGTAGCTGCCACTGATGTCGCTTCAGTGAAATCAGGATATACTGCCATTGTGAAATTAATCCATAGTATTGATGACGTATTTTCTTCAATCTTCTTTCAGTGGTATTCTTCAAATGTGATCGGAATATGTTTCAACATCACCCGAACTATTCTCAGCATACAAAACATTGAAATCTGGTACTTAATGATGACTGTTGGGCTTATGATTTCGTCGTTGTGCGTTTTCTTCGTGATCTCGTACATAGCAGCAGGTGTAAGTGACCTAAAAATATCTTTTTTACTGGAGGTGGACGAATTGATGAAGAATATCCCTAATAACGAAATGGAGATGCAGCTGAATGCCAAAAGTATATTTGATCTCATGCAGGTATTACCTTGGCACCTCACTGTAGGTGGATGTCTAACTATTAACAAGAATTTAATAATGGCTACTGTGGGTGTCTTAATCACTTACAGCATGCTGTTTGTTCAGTTGAATCCTAAAGCAGCATCTTCGCTGATGCTGTGAAGCTTCATCGAAGTTGCTTCTTATTTTTGTAATGGACTGTTATATAATAATTTGCGATTATCATTAAAATTTTTTTTATTTATAATCTCGTTTATTGCTTAATATGAACGCATTAAGGATTACTTTATATTATCAGATCATTCTAAAATATTTGATATTTTAAAAGAAGGTGATGACAAACTTATCACTTTCAGCACTGTGTAAAATTGCTTTTCAAGCTACGTTTGTGATCTCGTTCTGAAGTGACTAATTACTGCATATATTTTTAAATTGCATCTTTTCGGATTAATTCCATAATGGGATATTATTTGGTACTTGCCATGTGTTATAATTAAAAATGGTATGGTAAACAAAAGTTATTGTCAAATAACCAGTTTGATAGAAAACGTTCAAAATCTAATTAAGCTTTCAGAAAATTAGTTTAAGACATTCTAATGCACATGCTGTTATAACAGAAAATATACAGGCATTTATTTAAGAAGTTAAAGGATTTAACTATTATTATTATTATTATTATTATTATTATTATTATTATTATTATTATTATTATTATTACGAGCGACTCCCTGTCGCCCGTAATTATTACTTAGACTCATCACATAGAGGCCCTAAACATCATGTCCACACAACTATTCGGCATTCTCACAGTATCTATCATACCTTACCTTGAACTCATTCACGGTCATAGCACCCACAACAGACTCTGGCAGCTTATTCCACTCATTTACCACTCTAAAAGTAAAGAACCCAGCTCTAACACCCTTGCTAACCACACTCTTGCCCAGCTTCCATAGGTGTCCCCTAGTTCTCCCACCAGTCCTGATCTCAAAAATATCATCTGAATTAATCCTATAGAAACCCTTCAGCAATTTGAATGTCTCAATCATATCTCCCCTCTTTCGCCTATCAACCAGTTTCTACAACCCACAAATCTTCAACCTGTTCTCATAAGGTTCATTCCATAGACCTGCTATCATCTTGGTTACTCGCCTCTGGATCCTCTCCACCTCCTCCCCATCAAGAAGAAACCTAGGTGACCAAATCTGGGCACAGTAGTCGAGATGAGGTCTTATCAAGGCTCGGAACAGAGGAACAATAACTTGCTATACGATAATCACATTTTTAGTATTGAGAACGATTTAATTAAACTTAAAGTCAGAGCCATATGTTTCTCATAAGAAGTTAATCTATCAATATAAATGGATGGCGCCAATGAGCATAATCTTTCTTACAGTATGGCCGTAGTGATAGTGAAACTAATATTTCATTGTTTTAATGTTTTCCCTAACCACTGTTCATATTTTTGGATTGTTTCACTGCTGTTGGTATTAGACATTAATAACTGTATTGATATAATGGATGAAATAATATTTATTAAATAAAAAAATATTTCACCAATAAATGTATTAGTACAAGGTCTAGTATTTTTATGTCTTCTTTCTTTATTTATTTTCGTATATTAGTGTCTTAGTATTTATTATTATTTATTTATTGTTATTAAAGATGTTATCGATTTTGTCATTATTTATTAGATGAGTGGCCTGTTTTGCAGTGTACAACCCGAAATTTATAATGTTTAGAAATAGTAAAAGAAATCCAGATTATTCAGATATGACGATGATAAATAACTTCTCATATTTCTAAAAACATGAAAACAGAAATGAAATTAACATTGGCATAAAATAACAGAATAAAAATGTTCGGTGATCATAAAGCAGTCGATTCTTAGTTAGGAAGAAGGGAGGCAAATTTCAAGCATAGAAAATTGAATTCACATGTAGTTCAATAGACATAAACATGAGGTAATCAAACCCAATGAGTCATGTTAATTATTTCGATCAAATACAAGAAACAAACCTCGAAACAATGCAATTAGTTACCATTTACGATAGATATTCAACACCATTGAAAAATGCATTCACATGTACAATAGACATACGCTAAATGTGGAATAGAATCGATAAATAAATTAACAGAACAAGTATAATGGGTTTCAAACTTGCGATATCATTGACTTCTTGAAAGATGTAAATTTATCAGCTCATGTCATTCACAAACGGTTTTCTTACAATCTCTTTAGAGATTTCGAGAAGAGCAACGAAATCTCCAATGCTGTTAATAAACTATATGAAAATACTGTTTGGTTTCATTTTTATTAATTAAATTAACTGGCTTCAAGGCTTTATACACAGATAACACTGAAAACAAATTTAGAAATATAACTAAGCAAATTATTTGGTCAATGTACATCATAGGTCATATTTTCGCGGCTAGAATGATTCTCCCCTTCTTTATAAACTAAGAACGCTTTGTATGATTATAGAAGGAGTAAATGACTCGAGGAGAAAGTAGATTTAAAAACAAAGAGAAAAGTTGAGCTTATACTGAGATCAGTTGATCGAATCCGACTTTAATTAAAAACTGATTTTGAATAAATAAAATCGGGTTTTTTAATTAATCGTACTAAATTAATAAAACATGAACTAATCAAACCCAATGAGTCACATTAATTATTTCGATCAAATACAAAAAAAACAAACCTCGAAACAATGCAATTAGTTACCATTTACGATAGATATTCAACACCATTTGGCTTTTGCACCGTTCAAAACTAAGGCATGTCGTAAACGTGTGTTTAGTAGTGGATCAACACATAAAATAACTTAATTGTGCAAGTCCCTTCAGTTAAAATTCAAAGAATAAAACAAAACAAACGAATGTAGGATGGGATCCAATCCTAGAAGGCAAACGAAACTTTCACTACATCACCGCATCCTTATGACACGATTGTGTAGTAAGTCGAGAGTGGTATCAGAGTAAGAAGCAATTCATTTACTGACTAGTGATATGCATAAACTTCAATACCAAGTTGAGATTGTAACGGTGGCCCTCACCCGACTGTAGAACAGAACGAAATCAGAGTTCAATGGTTAGGAAAGATCCTAAGGCGTTCTAACGATTGCACACTAAAGATTTCAAATGAAGACAAGAAATGGAGTATAGTGTTACCAACAAAAGTATAAATAGCCATGTTTGGAGTAGCAGAGAGAAAAAGCGTTTCTGTTCAGGAGGAAGAGAGTGTGTAAGCGTACATAAGTGACTTGCCAGAATCCATATTGCTAGTCTCTAATGGCCGCCTTCTTCACTACGTGGAGGCTGGTGAAGAAGTTGTCCTTTCATGAATATCTCCATGAAACTTACTCAGCTGACATCTGTTGGAAAGATGTCGGATGAGTAAGTGCTATTGGATTGGTGTCAGTTTAAAGCAAAAATATTAAAACAATACCGCCATCGGGATCCGGTAACTGCTTGATGTCAAAGTAATTAAAGATGCTTGTGATTTCTTTCTGACGAAAGTACAGTGGTCGAATCCGGTGAGCCACTCCTGAAAAAGTGCAGGAGGAGCAATTCTTTATCTCAATCATCTATACAAAGGTTGGAGGAGAAGAGTGATGCCAATAAGTCAGCCTTACGGGTGATATTACAATGACATCTGCATTTGAGGACAATGGACACATATTGGTTATGCTCAAAGGTTATACGCCAGTGAGCATAAAGGTTATGCTCACTGGCGTCGCGAGGAACCAGAAGGGCTCGACTAGACCTCCATTTGAACAGAAGGAAAATTTGCAGTATTTAGCAATTGGATTCGGATATGGATTTTGCAGTTTTCACAAGCTACAATGCGGAGAGTGTTTCTGGAGTTTGGCTCTCAAGATACTCGGTTGCTGATTCTTTGGAATCCTTTTGGTACACGTGTTGAACGATGTTTTGAATAGTGGTTCAGAGTTTGGAGTGGAATGAAGGCCTGCATTTCTTTGAGGATTGTCTTTGTTGTTCTGTTTAAAGAATTATTTTGATCAAGAGAACAAAATAATATTCAGTCCAGTGAAGGAGACTTGGATGAGATAATGTATTATCAAGAGGGCAAATAGAATCCACGGTGTACTTTAAAGAGGGAGCTTGTTACATAGATATGAAAAATGCTGATATTTCTGACAGGGTAAGGGATGTCTAGTAGGTAGCTGGACTATCTACATTAAGTCATTGCTAATAGCAGATATATCGACACCTCTACTGTCTTGATCAATGGAATTACACAAGGGAAACAAGTTCGTTCAATATTCAATGTCGAATATTGAAGTTCCAAAGGAATATGACAGCACTAATTGGGTTTCGAGTGTAGAATATCCAACTTTAGAAATAAATAATCGAAGAAGTTAAAGGTTTTATCAGAGCTGGGAGAGCAACAAACACAGCAAATTGAGGCAACAATTTTGGTAAGGAGATTTTGAGATAATAGAATTAACCAAACAGGACAATTCGTACTTTTGGCAGGATTAAAAATATAAGGTGCAGATTAAGCAGGTGAGAAGATCGGCTCTATTCATACACTGAATAGAGGTGCGGAATTAATTTATGTGCCGACATCATGATGCATTATGTTTTACAGTAAAAGTTATGGAAATATGGTTTAAGAAATTGATGCATGGATTAAACTGACCATCAGAAAAGTTTTGATCTGACTGCAGCAACAGGAATTTGAACTCCGGTTGACAGCACGTCTAATTAGGTTCAAACTTTATTACAGGAACTGACTGTCATTATGTTGGAGGAATTGCTCAAAAGATATACATTTATCAGTATTTAGTGAAAAAGTTACATCTATAATCATGGCTTTGTGAAAATTAAAGATTTGAGAAACACTGGTGTTTGAAAAATGTTTAATGTATATGATGTATATATCCGACTACTGAATTGGAAAATTTTATTTAATACAGTGATTTTCGTATAAGCATGTGTATGCCAATACTGATCCTCTTCAATTCCCTGAGCATAGTTCGATGAGATCTGGGTAGGGAACAGCCTTCGTTAGCTTCGACCAAATGCTGCACACAGGAAGTTCTGTTTGTCCATACAAGCTTTCTCGGATTATGGCTTTGTTCCACTGCTTAAACTCATGCGATATCTCACCTTTTGAAAAACTAGTTAGCTCTGCTGTTGCGAACAACGTGGCTCAAGCCAGACGGGCACCCCCATTAAGCCCGATATGAATTCTGAAAGGTCTCGCGGTTAGCCTATGCCTGAGAAAGGAGTGTCCTGGGTTCTATTCCCGTCGCCGACGTAAGGAGCTTGAGGATCTTCCTCAGCCATAGCCAAGTTAGCCGGTCTTGGGCGTGGACAGCAAGGTTTTTTCCCCCAGTTTATCTGTGATTTTTCCTTCCGCAAGCAGGCAAGCCGGCCCCGTGAACACACGCAGCTACAGCCATAGAATATACCGTGGAGGCATAGGGCTAGTCACCTTATCCTCGGGACGGGTACGACTTAATAAGGCTTAAGATAGCACTATAACAAGCCAGTAGGCCAAACACGTAGAAAGGAGAAGAAGAGAAGATGAACACAAAAAGATCATTTATTTATCCCATTGCTCTCAACACTATTGACGATTGCTGAACAGCAGTGCTCTTAAATAGTTGCCTATAACACGTGGTGACACATGATACCATACGGTGCGCAAATGACGTTTACGTACATCTGCATAAACGTTTCTAATTCAGTGGCCAGTATGTGTATTTGGAAAGTGTTTGCCATGGTTTACGTTGAGATATCCACCTTTGCATAATAGCATATTCTTTTCTACATAAAAAGAAGCATACAGTTCATTTTATCTTCTTCCTTTCCTCCTTCCTTTCTTTCTTTCGTCTTTCCTGTTTGCTCCTATATTTCTCTCTCTTTTTAACTCTTGCCACTAAAAATGAACAACAGTGTCAGTAACTTATATCTTATACGCTAAGAAAGGGATTATTTTATCTCACGTACTGTATTTAGTTGGTGTCGTTCATGAAGATGCTTTTTTATATTTCATGAAGATAAGATAATAGATTTTTTTTAATATAAGCCAGAATTCCAACTGTCATAAACGCCTCTCAATCCAATATTTCAATGCATTTCCAGAATAAACCGCGAAGAGATATCCGATCTCGTCATGATAGGAAATGATTGTTATAGGCCAATGCCTATCGCCTGCCATCATCCTGTGATTCATTCCATTAATGAACACTCTCTCTCTCTCTCTCTCTCTCTCTCTATTGTATCCATTTTCTATCCATTTACACAGATTTAGAGGAGGTTCTCTGTATTTCTAAAACTCTGTTTAAGAATGTTTTAAGCGAAACCAGTTGCACTAAGAAAGCGAAACTGCTGAGAGCGTAGGTCATATTATTTGCACCTGTGTTCATTAATTTACATCATTTTGTTACCTCGATATACACCATAAATACAGACTGGCCCATAAAGTGATGTAACATACCGTCGGATGGGCCCGTCTTTGTGAAGCAGCTGCATTTGTTTTTAACAGTATCAGATTTCTATTAGTTAACATAAATCACATCACTTAAATACCTTCCCATTTTCTCCAAGCAAATCTATATTTTAATTCGTATTCAATTTCTCTGCAGAGCACGTTACAATCGCGTGAAGAACTCCTTCCTTATAAAAATAGCAGGTATCAAAATCATGTAATATCACTATCAAATTTCTTATTATAATGACAATTTCTTTTATAAAAATTTAGATCAGTGATGAGCAACCTTTTGTTATTCAGTGGGACACAGTTGATAACCTACGTTAATATTCCATACGGGCCGCAATGAACACAATATGAAATACTTTAATATATTAATAAAAAAAAATTAATTTATGGGGTGGAATTTGTTATTTTCGACATAGATTTACAATGAACATTTTTTTTAAAATTTGATCTACTGTTTATTAGTAATACTTTCAACGATCATTTTTTACAATTTTCATTTTCGAAATGAGTTGTTCACACAGATAAGTACTACAAATAAACTGATTTGCCTGGAATGGGTAGCCAGCAATCGAAATTTATCAGTTGATAAGTAACTCTTATAAAAGTCAATAAGACTAACATTTTAAAACTTATTTCTTAGTTCAGTGTGGCTTTGCAAATCAATTATTTTCGTTTGAAATTCTTCGGGAGCCCTTTTGAGAAAATATCAAACTTAGTTTCATTTTCGTGTACGTTTTTGAACCGTGAACTGACTTCTTCTTGCAGTCACTGTATTTTCTCTGCATATTTTTTCTTTTCAGATGGATTTTCTTTTCTCAAAATTAGAAAATGAGATATTATTAGTCCAGTTGCCGATTGCAAATTTTTTGCTTACTTTCGAAGGCTTTTATTTTATCCAATCATTCATTAATAAGTATCTTCTGTCCTTGAAGATTTACATTTAATTCGTTCAAATGTTGGGTAATGTCAATGCAAAATGTAAAGTTGCACATCCAGTACTTGTAATTAGATTCTGAAAACGGGTTGTCTTTCATCTCCAAGAATAACTGAATTTCGCTCTTCAAGTCGCACACACGCTTAAGTATTGCGCCGCCATTTAACCATCGAACCTTGCTGTTAAAAAAGAATATCTCCATACTCGCTTTCCATATCTCTCAAAAATTCCTTAAATTCACGATGATTCAGTCTCGAGATCTAATAAAATTTACAATTTTATTGATCGGTGGAACAACATTGGATGTAGTTATGTAGCTCTGTGGCGAAGATTTAATCGGGGGGGGGGGGTAATCATCATCATCATGCATATCAAGGATTTAGGCTTAGCGTCGCCTGTTCCGGCCTTAGATGTCATCGTTGAATCGTTTATGAGGACGTCCTGGTTTTCTTTTCCCTAATGGCTTGTACTTTAAGGCTTGTTTTGGTAATCTTTCTGTTTTCATTCTTTGAACATGTTCCATCCATTTGTGTTTATATTTTTTAATTTTTTCTATTACTGATTCTTGGTTTAATTCTTTCAAAATTTCTTCGTTTGTTTTGTGATCAAATAGTGTATACTTCAGTTTTTCTCATAAACTTCATTTCTGCTGTTGTTAATATTTGTTTGTCTTTTTGTTTTACTGTCCAGATTTCACTTCCATACATTAGGACTGGCAGGGATAATGTATTGTATACTTTTAGTCTGGTTTGGTTTTGAACTAGGTTTGGTTTAGATATAGAGTTAATTACACCTGTTATTTATAAATATTTTGCAATTTTTACGTTTATATCTTTTTCATTTTCATATGTGATCGTATATCCTAGGTAGTTAAATGAATTCACCTGTTCTAAGATCTTCTTATCTATTACTATTTTAGTTCTTGCTGGATCTTTTCCTTTAAAGACCATAGATTTTGATTTTTCTGTTGATATTATCATACCATAATCTTTGGCTATAGTATTTAAATCTAAATAGCTTTCTGTAAATTATCTTCAGAATTTGTAATTATTATTTGGTCTTCGGCAAAAAGGAGAGTGTTTAAGTTCACAGTAGGAGAAAGTTTAATTCCTTGATGGGAATTTTTATTCCATTTTATTATTATTTCATTTAAGTAAATATTAAAGAGAGTTGCTGAGAGGGGATATCCCTGACAGACCCCTTGGTTTATTTCTTTCTCGTATATGATAGCTCATGATTTAATCTTATTTGTATTTGATTATTTTCATATATACTTGTGATAACTTTTAGGATATTATTTGGTGTTTGTCTTTCATTTAATATGTTAAATAAAATGCTTTTTTGAACTTTATCAAATGCTTTTTCAAAGTCAATAAATGTAATATGTGTTTCTAAATTGTATTCTCTTCTTTTCTCTGTTATAATTTTAGGCAAAAGGCAAAAATATGTACATGATCGTCCTTTTCTAAATCCATTCTGTACTTCTAGAATAAATAGTAATCACTTTTGTCCGAGATGCTTACGCACCGTCAATAAACCTGTACCCTCCCACATGTGCTCAGATATATGCCCGATATGTCAGACCAAAGGATGTAAGGGTTCCATTAACATGGTGAAATGTTAATGGAACGACTGTCGTTCATATTTTTATACAGGAACGTGTTTTGAGAATCACAAAGCTACAGTATTCGGTTTTCTAGAGAGAGAGAGAGATGTGAAGAATATTTGGTACTTTTTCGATAGGAAGACCATTCATACATGCAAGGTTCACTATGTAGACTGTGGACGTTTACATACAGATAAATGTTATGTTCTGACATCTGCAGAAGTAAAAAGATCAAAAGAACGAAAACATTACAGACATCTGTATTTTGAAAGCATAATATCAGATGAACATAAATCCATTCTATGTATAGTGCAATTGCAAGAGAAGCGTGATGGCGAATTTTTTGAAAAAGTATTTTTTTGGAGAGACATGTGCATCTGATTTTATTTCTTGGTTGCTATCATCTGACCCTGTGACTGGTGTTTATTTATTTGAAAACATGTGTTGTATAGCTCACAATGCAGGTTCATATGATTCCTATCTAATTCTTCAAGAACTGCATGCACGACAGTTACTCAGACGTAATCACGAGGGGGGGGTGCAAAATGCTTATTGTGACAATTGCAGGACCTCAAATCAGATTTATATACAATATGAATTTCCTAGGAACCAGTCTACGAAACCTTCTCAAAACCTTTGGTTTGGAAAGCAGTGTGAGGAAAGGATATTTTCCTTATTGGTTTGTTTGTCATGAAAATCTCGATTACATAGGATCGATTTCCGAAATTAAGTTCTATAGATCGGAGAATATGAAACTTACAGAACATCAGAAGTTTGAGCAATGGAACGTATTTGATCTCAAACACGAACTCATATGTATACTAAGAATATACTAAGAGTATACTAAGAAAAACGTTGTGAAAAATGTCAACTATTGCTACAAACAGTTCAGTTGGACCCCTTTGAACACAGTTTCGCATCGCCTCAATTTGCTTTTACAGTCTTCAAGACTTATTTTCTTAAAACCAGGAATGCTGGGTGTGGTATCATCGATGCAAGAAAAACCAAAATAGACTTGCCAGAATTTATTTCCAGTATTACCAAAAAAATGATGTGTCTTTACAGACATGCGATTCACTACAAGGAGAATACAAAGTAGGTCCTTTTCGCATCGATGCCATTTCTCATGCTCAAAACACAATTATCGAAGTTAAATGATTGCTTCTTTCATGCTCATCTTAAGTGTTGTAATCCACGAGTTATGCATCCTATCAATAAAGATAACATGAACATGCAAATTTATGAAAGACACTTAATCGCTCATTTGAAATTAAACAAGCTTTTCCAGATTATACGTATCATGAAATTTGGGAATGTGAGCTACAAGAACTTAAGAAATGTAATCCTGTTTTCCGTTCATTTTGCAAACATGAAACAGTTTTCCTCCATTTATTTCATCCCATGATGCTTTGTATGGAGGAAGAACAGATGCAACACGTTAATATTTCGAAACCACAGATAACAAAAAAATCATGTATGTCGATTTCAACTCTCTCTATCCGTTCATGAATAAAAAAATGAGATATCTGAAGAAACATCCTCAAATAACAACAAAGAACTTTTCTTATGAAAGCGATCGTTATTTTGGAATCATACAGGCAAACGTGCTCGCCCCCTGGTAATCTATTCCACCCCGTACTCCCCTTAAGGATGCATGGTAACCTTGTCTTTCCCCTGTGCCGAACTTGTGCTGAAAAGATGCAGAGTTCAATATGTGAACATACTGACAATTTGAGAGCAATCACTAGTGTTTGGACTTCTGTAGAACTTTACACAGTCATGAAATACGGATATGGTGAACTGTTAAAGATTTATGAAATTTAGCATTACACCGAAACATTTGATGTAGGGGAATTATTTGGAGGTTACATCGATCGTTTTCTCGCCACGAAACACGCAAACACGGTGGGTTTATTTCGCACTTACAGACCTCTGAAGATAAACAGTGATACTTGTCAGAATTCAGGAAACGTGAAAATATAAGCTTCTGTTGATGAAGTACAATTTAATCCAGGTTTAAGAACTATAGGAAAGGCCCTCTTGAAGCAGCTATGGAGAAAGTTTTGTCGGTCAAGTGAGCGCACAAAGGTGGAATTCGTTGACGATTATGAAACTTCTGCAATTGGTGACTGATACATCTCAATCAGTCGAAGACATTCGGTTTGTGTCGTCGGAAACGTTATTAGTGTCTCACTGTTCTGTATCAGAGTGCATAAATTCTAATGTTAACTGAACAGGGACTGTGTGATAGGTTAATTTGTTACTTCATATGGAAGACTTTGTTTACTCGAAGAACTGAAGAAATTGTAAAAACGTGTTTATTATTTTGATTCTATTCTTTTCACTGTAAAATAAGGGGAATATATTCCTACTTTAGGAAACCATTTGGGTCAGTTAGTGGACGAAATCAATCAATAAACTGGTGGAATAACGCATTTTGTAGCTGTGGCTACTAAAAATTATGCACTGCGTTTACGAAACGGAAATACCATAATCGAATCAAAATGCTTTAGCCTGAGAGGACAAACAGCCAATACAGTTTCCATTCCTGTTAAAGACCAGATAGTCCGAGATGAATATAGTTCGAAGTTATTAAATAAAGATTCGGTGAAGAAATTTAGTTATTCATATGACAAATGTTACATCGATTCTATCGCTCACATCACTTATCCGTATGGATGGCGGGGTTGATACACCCAGCAATATTAATATGTGGTCCAACACAAAGTAGGAAATCAACTCTGGTTGCTTCACTACTGCGAAATTGGGATACAATTATCACTCCAAATGTACAGAGAATAGTTTTTTATACTCTGAAAATCAACCTCTATATGAGTTAATGAAGACAGGAATTCCACATATTGAATTTTACAGAAGTCTACAGGACATCGAGTTTTCTCCAGAAGTAAGAAATCTCTTAGTTATTGATGATCTGTTCTCCACAGCAAATGCATCCTCGACAATAGCAGATCTGTTTACAAAAGGAAGCATTCATCGTAATCTTACCGTTTTTTAAAAGCATTAATTTCAGCTGCTGGTAGAGAAGAAATCTGCAGTATTTGGAAGTTTGTCTAAATTTGCTGAAAGGTGTGTTATCTGTTTCTCATCATCAGAAGCACAAGCTTACAAAATTGAAGACTCAGATTCATCATCTCGCAAATAAACGTGTCTCTCTCACCTCAAAAAATAAAGTTTTGAAAAAAGAGGAGGATTTTGACAGCTCTCATTCCCCTTGTAGCACCACTGCTCAGAAGTTTAATAAGTTGCTGATGGATTCCGTAATTAAAACAGTGCTCCACAAAAAAGCGAAAACTCTGAAAGAAGACATCGAGAAAATTTTAAAACTGACGTGAGTGTCTTCTGATGAAAAAGTCAAGTTATACATGCACACTCTTCATAAATATCTGCTATTCAAAGAAAAAAAAATCAGCTGTTAATCTCCCAAACTAGGACGTCTATAGATGTCCATCTAAATCTGGATATGATTCAGCCACTTCTAATCCCTGTTGAAAGAACAGGGATAAGAAGTGCAATTTGACCGTCATGTCCATTAGAAGGTGTGATAAACGGTCACGCTAAAGAGAACAGTTAATCGGATTATCTCACATTCATAGCTGCCTATCAGTTGCCTATAACAAGAAACGCACTTCCTTGTTCTATGCTCGGTAGCTGGATCTTAGTTATATTGGATAGACTAAAAATATCGAAATGATTTATATTTTTGCTTTCTGTTTTTATTGTACAATACAATTTTAATGTCTGGACAAAATAAAGATCCTTGCATAATTTCTTCACTTAAATATTGCCTTACCTTGGAGAACCAATTTAATTTTTAATTTTTTGCACTAATTTTTTTTCTAACTGCATACTCGACAATACATTTTATTTGTTCTCGAAGAAATTAATTCACGATAATTATTTGAAATATTATTTTAAAAAAGAAAAGAAAACCTGTTGCCGACATTCCAGATTATGCTATTATTGTTCAAAATCATCGAAATCGAATAATACTTTACAGATTTCCTTTAATCGACTTTGCTTTAGAGAGAATAACATGAATTTTTTTAATAATATCACTATTTTTTTTCTTTATATAGTAATCTACTGTTCTTTGTACTATCACTTTCTTGGTTTCCTTGTATAATTGATCATTACAAAAAGAAATTAACAGTTATGGTTTAAATGTATATGTATATATTTTCTGCATAATTCAGATATTATACTCCAATTTTTAAAATAAGCGATACATTTGCTTATTTTTATCATTCAAAATATGTATATGTGCATGCATCAAATGTGAAATTCCATATTTTCACAATAGAATTGAACTTTATTCTATATGAAATGTTTATTACAAAGTTTTGTAATAAACATTTCTGCTACAATGAAGTTTGACAGAATCAACAATATTATTACTATTTCTGTTTCTGTTTCTCGTGTGGGAGAAAAAGTAAAATGTCACTCTTATAATTATATCAGATGTTATAATGGCAAAAATAGTAAGAAAAAATAATTTGCACTTTCGCTTCAAAACACAAATAAAGCTCATTGTAAATTCAGTCAATTATCTTCTGTTATCTGATTTTGTTTCTTTCATATCACTGCATATAACATGGAGTATGCAGCTCAGAAAAAATCTGGAAATTGATTACATTATAACGAACAGAGAAATCATGTCAGAAAAAACACCCCAAGTCAACATCACCAGAGTTGAAGATCGGTACTATCAACATAAGAAGCCTGAATGGCAAAGAAATGGAGCTAGCTGAGAAATTAGAATTAAGTACCAGATCGACATATTAGGGGTGAATAAAACAAAAAACACAAAAACTGGTGAGATCTTTCTGAGCAATAAATACAAAATGTTATATTCAGGAAATGACAATCAAGGAAAAGAAGGAGTAGCCACAGTATTCAACACAAAATACGAGGCTAATCTTCTTGAATGGAAGGCAGTCTCAAGTAGAGTAATGTGGGCAAATATCAGAATGGGGAACTGGACAATGAAACTTATTTGCGCCTATGGTCCCACAGAAGGTTCTACTAAGGTAGAAGTGGAGGAATTTTTTGATGCTTTAGAAAAAGCAACTGACAAAATGAAAAAAAGGAAAAGTTGGTCCTTGTTGGGGTTCTTTTGGGAAAATTTGGAGAAAAGAGCAAAGCTAATAATAATGGATTTCGGCTCAGGACGGACTGGTTATTACTAACACCATGTTCCAATATAAAAAAGTGCACAAATTCACAATTCACATGGAGAGAAGAGGCAAGGAATAAGAAAAGCCTCATTGACTATGTTATTGTTGATAGTAATGTTTTCTCCCTGGTGCAGGCCACCAGAGTGTACAGAGGATTTGAAATTGGAAGTGATCACTATTTAGTCTTGAGCAGCATAAATTTGAATTTCATATTGAAAAGAATAACATGTAAGAAAGTTTTAAAGAGAATAAAAGTGAGCAAATCTCAGATGGGAACTCACTAAAATACATAAAGATTACTGAAGAAAAAATGAAATAGTTTGAGAACAGCAACCAAACCTTGGAGTTTCTGTGGCAAGCCTTGAAGAAAACACCGATTGATTCAGAGAGAGGCATGTAGTGAGGTTGTCTGCAATGATAGAAAAATCAGAACTCCATGGTGGACACAGGAAATTAAAGAGGCAGCGAAGGAAAAGAAGAAAGCATATCAAAAGTTCCTGGCAAATAAGTCAGCTTGTGCTCTTAGAGAATACAGAGACAAATGTAAGAAAGCTAAACACTGTGTAAAACTAGCTAAACAAAAGTCATGGGAGGACTTTGCCAAGAACATAGAAAATAAACATCAAGAAGGTGGCAAAATATTTTGAAGGTTATTGAACAAGCTTACAAATGGAGGAAAGAGTGCAGTAACAGGAGTTAGAGATGATAAAGGTGACATGAAAACGGGAGAAAAAGATATCCTTGAAATACGGAGTAATTACTTCGAGAAATTGCTAATTGAAACAAGCAGTGATAGCACAGTGATAAAAAACACCCAACAGGCATGCAGTCAGGAATATATATACATACTTGAAGTAGAAAAAGCCATCAAAGGCTTGAAATGTGGAAAGGCAGCAGGAGTAGATGATATTCGACCAGAAATGCTGAAGTATGGTGGTATAAAAGTCTTACAGTGGCTGCACTGCATAGTTCAGAAGGCCTGGACAGAGGGACGAATTCCCGATGATTGGAGTAGAGCTCTCATAGTACCCATATATAAAAAGGTAAATAAAACTGAATGTGAGAATTACAGAGGTATTTCCCTACTGAGTGTTCCTGGCAAGATCTATGCAAGTATACTTGAGAAACGGTTGAGAAGAATTGTAGAAGAAAAGCTTGGTGAAGAACGAGCTGGATTCAGACCAAATAGAGGCTGTCAGGTTCAGATCTTCACTTGACGGCAAATAGTAGAGAAATCATGGGAATATAACAAAGATCTCTATTTGAGTTTTGTCGATCTGGAAAAGGCATATGACAAGGTGCCAAGAGAGAAGCTATTCAACACGCTACAGTTATACGGTGTCAATGGAGCATTATATCAAGCAATACTTAGTCTTTATTTGAGTTGTAAGTCAGCAGTTAGAATTGAAGGAAGTACAGGAAGATGGTTTAATGTTAAATCTGGTGTGAGACAAGGATGTACATTATCCCCTCTGTTATTCATTAACTATGTGGATCACATTATGAAGGAAAGTAGTATGAACATGATATCAGAATTGGAGATGTTAATGTCAGCTTTTTGCTTTATGCGGAGATGTTATATTTATCAATAAATCCACTACGAGTCTGCAAGATTCCTTGACTAAATTAAATAACTGTTGTAATAGATATGATATGAAGGTCAGCAATAAAAAGACAAAGACAATGAAAATGTCAACTGCATTGTGAACGGAGAACCTGTGGAACAAGTAAAACATTTCAGCTACTTTGGCATGATTTTTAGTGAAGATAGTAAATTAAATATGGAAATAGACAATAGAATTAATAAAGCTGGTATGGTAGGAAATCAACTTAATAAATTTATATGGAGTAAAAGAGTCGTAACACTAAATTAGCTGTATACAAGACAGTGTTCAAACCCGTTTTAACTTATGGATCTGAGAGCTGGTTCAGAAGTAAAACACTTGGCCAAAGACTAGAGACCGGAGATATGAGAGTCCTGAGAAAGATTAGAGGCGTGAACAGATGGCATCAATGGCAATGTCATATTAAAAACGAGGATATTAGGAAAGAACTTGACATCGTCAGCATCGAGAAGTGCGTTAGCAGAGCTAATCTCAGGTGGTATGGTCACTTAAACAGAATGGGCGAGGAAAGATTGGCAAAACAAGTGTTCTCTGCCAGGTTAGCAGGAAAACGACCCAGAGGAAGACCAAGATATAGATGGTTTGATAGGGTACAAAGTGCCTTAGACGACAGAAATATAAGATCTGATAATATTCGTGTCTTGACAAGTAACAGACTGATTTGGAGGAAAATTGTAGATAGGAAGTTATTAATGATGTAAAGTTTCATGTAGTACTGTCATATCCTGTACACCCCTTGAGGGTACATGGCAGGAATTTGATGATGATGATGATTCTAATATCAGCAGACATAACATTTTCTTCTAGGTTAGATAACTAAAGTAACTAAACCATTGCTACTATTTTACACTAAAATGAATGGGCATGTTCCCCAAGCGATGAAGGATTGCGAACGATCTATATCACAAAAGAGGAAAAGACGGCACCTGGATATAAACCTATGAAAGGTAGAATTACTTTGCTGCTTTTGTGGTAATGCTAGTGGAGACTAAGATAAAGCTTTTGCTTATTTACCATTCTGAAAATCCACGCGTTTTTAAAAAGAACAATGTCATAAAGAGCAAATTCGGTGTTATGTAGAGGGCCAACACGAAAATGTGGGTTACCAGAGAGTTTTTCACTGAGTAGATTTATCAATAATTTCCACTGTAAAAGCTTATCCTACTGAAAAAATCCACCATTAAAAGCTCTTCTAGTGATGGCCAATGCTCCTGTTCATCCCGCCAAATTTAGAGGAGAATTTAGTTGCTGAATTCGGTTTCATCAAGATGAAGTTTTTGCCACCCAATATCACTTCTATCATACAACCCATGGACCAGCAAGTGATTTTAAACTTCAAAAAAAAAAACTGTATATTAAGACTATGTTTCAAAAGTGCTTTGAAATAACTAATGCCACAGAACTGACTCTTAAAGAATTTTGGAAAGAGCATTATAACATTCTTCATTGCTTAAGGATCGTCGATAAGGCATGGAAAGAAGTTTCTTTTAAAACAATGTTTTCTGCTTGGGAAAAGCTCTGACCAGATTGTATTTCAGTCAGTGAAGTAGTCAGCTGTGAAGAAGCGTCTGTTGTGAATGAAATTGTGTCTTTGGATAAAGCTATAGGATTAGGGGTGAGTGATGAGGATGTAGAGGAGTTAATAAATGATCATAAAACCGAACTCAGCACAGAATTCAACATCTTCACGATCAACACAAACAAGAAGTGGAATAAGAAATTTTTGTGGAAGAGAAGGACCCCAAAGGATGCATTTCCAATGCCGATCTTCAAGAATTGTTATCTGTTTGGATTAGAACACAAGCTATTGTGGAAAAACGGCACCTTAATAAGACAGTATTGACCAGGAATATCAACTTATTCGATGACAACGTGATGGGTTATTTTAAAACTATCAAAGAAAATCGTCAGCGCCAAACAACATTAGATAGATTCTTCTCTGCAGAAAAAAGAGAACGTGAATCAGCATTCTCAATTCCAGCTAAGAAGCAGAAAGAAGACGCTTAACAACGGGAGCATTATTTTCGTCTTTGTGGTTTTTATAGTAAAAAAATATTCTTCACTGTTATTTTTATGGCGATTGTAATAATTAAAATTAATAAAATAATATAAGATTATTTTGTTTAATTTTTTTCTTTATTAACATTAAAAAAACCTAAAACAGATAAAATAAAAAATAAATTATTGAAACTTTTTTGGATATGGGAACGGATTATTTTGCCTTCCATTATTTCTTATGTAAAATCTTGATTCGGACTTCGAACGATTCATAGTTCGAACGGGTTTCTGGAACGAATTACTTTAAACACAAACTACGAGACACCACTGTATATATATATATATATTTATTTATTTATTTATTTATTTATTATTATTTTCTACATTGTATGTTTAGTATGTTTGTAATAAATATTTGATGTTTTATTATTATGTTTTCTTTGTTTATTACAAAACTAATCACTAGGTACACATACATAATCAGTTAATAGTCTTTTATTTTGACAATAATGCATAGATTACATTAACATGGATAACACTAATAAATTATTATAATGCTGAGAAGTAGAATAGATCTGACACATAGTATTTCACCCACAGTAAAATCTCTACTCAGTAACTTACAAAAAAAAAATAAAATAAAATAAAATAAAATACACAGTGTAAACCATAAGTGTCGCTACTATTTGAATCTGAGAGGCATTGTAAGACATATTTTCACAAAATCTGTTGAAGAATTCAAGAAATGTCTTGTCTGGCTTACTTCCAAAAGAACAGAAAAATATCCCTTGCTTTTTCTCTTTGATGCATATAACAACCAAGTGACTCACAGGTAAATAAAACTCATCCGTATTACAAATGGCTGTGAAATTCCCCCTCTATGCTTTTAGGAAGATGATCTTTCGGTAACAAGGTATCCCTTTAGTAAAAATTATCTAAAGATAATAATTGTTCCGAATCTAACGTATTCATTTTTACACCAAGTAATCAAAAATAATGCGACGATGGTGTGAGATCTCCAATAAACTTTCGAACTCTGACAATAGAATAATGATGACTTGCTGTGTTAAGGGTCTGGCAAATTGTTGAAATGTAATTATTGTGAGTTTTTCTAAAGTATTCAACAAATCGAGGGGGGGGGTTGGATAATATCCAGGCGTAATAAAAACCTTTTTTGTCTCAATTTTTCCAATTCTTGTTACTTTACGTATCTGAAAAGACATAATGTAGGCACTTTTAATTCAGTTATAGCACTAGGCATCGTGATTGTTCCTGGTCCTTCCCAACTGACGTAAGCCTTTCCAGAAGGGATTGCAGGACCTCCCAACAACTGAGTTAGATCCGAGGAAAGTTTGATCTAATAACCATGTAAGGTATGTATAACAGCATTCCATCTTCCCTTTCTTTTTTTACCATCCACAGTAAACATCACATAGGGTTAATCATCATCAGGAACATCGTTATTCAGCTGTCTTGCCAGCTAGTCTGCATTCCCTACTGTAGGATACATATCAATTGAACAGCCAATAATCTGGTATCACCTTTAGTTTCATGTGCAATTTCAAGTTTATTGACAGACTCATCTACATTATCGAAAACAGCAGGAATTTGAATTTCAGCTAAACTCATCATCCATTCACCTGGACTGAGATCAACAGCATGTGGTAGTCTTACAGAATAATTTCCTATTTTGTTCTCTGTGAATATATCCACAGAAGCTGTACTAGGCAAGATGAGATACTCCATTACATACAGTAGAATACTCTGATATCAAACCTTTTCCAGCAGATGAATATTCTTGCAATCTGTTAACCACGCTTCGACGAACTGTAGAGTGAAGCACGAAGCCTTTTGCTCTCTGTTAAAAACGGTTCAACACTGTTGCTCCAAGCTTCCAACACTTCTAAAATATTTACACGTGATAGGGCAAGTGCTAAATGAACAATCACATCCCCATCACCACAATTAATGCATCTCTCTCTATGTGTCGCTTAAAATGAGGATACACAGCATGGCGAACAACATCCAATAAGCTTTCATTCACAAATCCCGTATTTCGAGGTTAATAAAACTGTCAGTTGCATTAACCCTCCAGACAGATCTAGGTTAGGTATCTCTGTCGGTATTGACGGAGTCCACGGAGTCGTGCACCCTTGCTTTTCAAAGTACTTTGGATCTGAAGTCAGATATGCCACAAGACGATATTCCCAACTGTTTCTCGAGAGCAGATACTCGTATTCGAAAGTTTGAAGCATCGGATAATCAGCAGCCATATCTGTCCTAGGAAGGTATAGTGTTAAATTCGTGCTACCATTTCAGGTGGTAGCACGAATTTAACACTCTTGTATGATCGATTATACTCATCCAGGTTACAACTATATCACTGAAAGAAGCGTTACTATATCTTCTAAACACACATATGCCAATTACCGAAAAATGTACGCTCTTACCTGTACCGTCTCGATTTGGAATTATACAGCTATCCCCATCAGGGAGAACGACCTTGTTTACAGAAGACAAAACATGAAGAATCACTATAATACCCCAGAGAGCTGTTATAAACAGAATACTTCGCTTACACGAACCCAACTAGGGTCTGGATAAGATCGCCATTTCATTAACAACTCCAGAATACCAGTTCTAACTCTTCGTTTCAACACTTTGTCAACAACGTAAAATTCAGGTCTGGCTACCTTTTGCATTTCGTCGGCATAAAACGACCAGAAATTTCTTTTTCGCTTCTGTCTTCGAGTCGATAGGTGAAGGGACTGTTAAAAGGATGGTCTTGATGATAAAGATTTCCTCGGTCCAAGAAGGTGTGGATTCTTTGTCAAAAAGATTTTTTTTTGTTGGGATATATGCACAACTCTTAAACAGTGCAGAGTTCGGTTCTTCATTCTGACCATAACCGTTCGTATACTTTACTCTCGTTCTCCTGATTCACTTGTTCCGGAGCCATCCCGATAGATCTATGTTTAGATAAATTATACCCTCTTAAAAGTTCAGGTTTTAAGAGTGTATAATTATGAATTATACCCTCTTACATAAGTGTCTTCATAATAAGTGTAGGTATTTTTACTAGTGAAATAACTTGCGACCGCGTCAAGTACGGTGAAATCTTTCTACTATCGATGCTTTGGTCTCACTTTTAGAAAAGAAAAATGTATCCCTCGTTTTTTAAGTAAAGCGCACACATGTTTATTCCAAAATTCTTTTCCTCTGTCAACCTGTATTTGTATAGAATTTTCTGCATAGCTCTGGATACTTCTAAACCTCCTTTGGTTTTGAGAGGGTAAACCCAAGCTTTACGAGAAAATACATCAATCATAGTTAATAAATATTTAAAACCATTATTAAATCTTACAATAGCACTTAACTCCATCAAATCACATTGATACTGATGAGCAATTCCAGCTGCTTTTGTTTTCAATCGTCTACATCTACGTTTCACTGGTTTATGTAATGTATAGGTAGGTTGCTCTTGTAACCATCGTTTAACATCTCTGATATTATGCCCAGAAGTTCTTTGCAAAGAACCTCTGGGCATAATATGCTTCCGAACCCTCCCGGATTCGACAAATCGTAATATATTTTACTTAAAACTTAAATCCGTGGTCATCTTAACATAAAATAAACATAGATAAGCTGATTCACTGATTCAGGTTAAATACATTTTTATTAAGCAAATATTTACATGGAAGACAATAAAGAACGCAAATAACTGTGTTGAGAAATCATTACATAAATGATACTATACATCTGTAAAGTACATTCCACTCCTTCTTTACTACACGACAATTCACATTTCCCTATCATCGAAAATGGAGAACAGCGTTTCATAAATGAAGATAACACTTCCAAGAACTGTCAGAAAAGAAGAAGATTCCACTCCCATCTTTATAGAAACATCCTTGAAATTGTATGTAAGAACCTCTGACATAAGACGAAACACGTTAGCATTTGCTTTCAAAGCATCACGATGTTGGAAAATACTACTTACACGAACAATGAACGTTAATGTTACATCTGGATCACACTGGATCACTCTATCGCCACTAACAAAACGAACAAGATCTCCTTCCACTCTCACAGTGCAGGAGAGAAGAGAAAATTCCCCTTCTCCATTTTCCTGCAGGCATCATTTGATTTGTGGAAGCTGGAATCACAGCACATCCCATACATCAGAACCACCAAAAACTATTGTAGCTGAACGGGATTCAATACATATTTCAGGATCTAACCCTGACAGATAAATACAGACATACTCCGTTAGTAAGAAATTACTTAGCACTAGCTTTAGACATACTTGGATGATTTCAAGAAACAATTGAAGAACTAGCCAGAGGTTCTTATTTATAAAAAACACACAGTCACGTGGTTTTCTCCCCACTGGAGGGAAATACATGGGACCTAACTGTAGACAACCAAACAAAATCAATCCAACCAATACAAAAACAGTCATCACGTGTACATGGCGTCACACGTTGACCTTCAGATGGGGATGAATTTAATTACTTTTTGATTTATGGAAAAATTAAAACTTTCCATTAAAATTACCTTGGAGTGAAAAACATGAGTATAACTATCATGTGACCTAACTACAAGGGGATAGATTTAATTAATTTTTGATAAGGGAGGAATTAACCTCCCCTGATTAAAACTACGCTAGAAACGATGCTGTCACTGGTAGTAGTTCCTTTCAATGGAATTAAAGATGCAAATACTTCGGTGATATTAAAACTATAATCTGTTCCTCTCAAATAGACAGCATGTTGTGCCGTATCACAACTTTCATCCAAAGTTGTCGCAATTACAAAGAAATCAATTCTAACTTAGAAATATGTCCCTGCAAAATTTCCTCAAAACTTTGCGAAAGATCGTCAATCCTTCTTGCGATTGTAAAATGCGGCAAGCTGATTTTCGAAGTAATATATATATATATACTGTATATACTAAGGGGCTCCTCCCCCTGACGCCTACGGCGCCCCCCCCCCCCGAGTTCCGGACTGGTAGGCCGGTTCTCCTTGAATTCTGATGACTCGAATTTTGATGATTCGAAAACGGGGTTCGGCCTCCCCTGACGCATACGGGGCCCAACCCCCGAGTTCCGGACTCGTAGGCCCGTTCTCCATGAATTCTGATGACTCGAATTTTGAAAACTCGAAATGGGGGATACCTCTCCATGGTGTCTATGGCGTCCCCCCCTCCGAGTTGCGGACTGGTAGCCAGTTGTCCTTGAATTCTGGTTACTCGAATTTTGAAGACTCGACACTCAGGGCAGCCCCTGAGTTTCAAAACGTTTCAAATAATTTGACAAAAAACATGACACGGAAATGTGATGACACAAAAACGTTACAAAAAAAAAAGATTTCTCCATCAGAGAATGATTTCATTTTTCTGCCAAAATTTGACTAACAATGTAGCTTGCACGAACTGCAGTATCTGCGGTTAATGAAGCAGCTCTGAATACAGTTTGCTGTTGTTTAAGATTTTTTACAGTTGAGTCACTTTCTTTGCGCAATTGTCCGTGCAAAACTTTTGATGCCTTTAGTTTTATAATGCCACTCGATGTTATATTCCTTGAGAAATGATATCTTTTCACAACATATCAAGCAAACAGTAATGCCTTTTATACAAATAAAAAAATAGTTGCATGTCCATCTTTCGTTAAACTGAAGATTTTCGTCCTAAACTTTGCGTTTTCTAGATTTTGAACTCATTGATCAAACACAGGGTTAAGTTTGTAAAATAAAATAAAATAATTTTTAAAATAATTTTTAAAAAAATTTTTAAGACGCAATTTTTTTAAAAGAAAAAATTATATTACCGTTATAAATTTATAATTTGCTTAAGTTTGAAAGAACTTGTATCAATAAGTTTATTGAAGAATAATGCAACTACTATCATGTATGATTAAAGTGCGACTGCTCGTGCGCGACTGAAAATGCAGGTAAATGGCACAATAGTGAGAACTGTCGTCGCGAGCAGATATTTTCGCCTGACCTCTTAATGCGTGCTTCATATAGATAACACATTGTGCATTTTGCTAAAATTGTTACACCTCAACTAAATGAATTGTTTTGAAATGAAACGTTTCGGCGAGTCTTAGGTTAGCAGTTGCCCGCGGGCATGCGGCCTGCGGGCGATGAGTTTCTCATTTCTGGTCGAGCAGCGTTTTCGATGTAAGCCAGTGTTTCGTGACACTTATGTTTGTATGTATGACGGTCAAGTTCGTATTTATGGAAATGTTGTCGGTCCATTTCTTCAAAGAGTTAAAGATTTTAAAGTTTATATTTTCTGAATGACATGTTCTCCGAGATTTTGGATCTCTATGCTATAGTTTTTAGTCATAATTTTAAATATTGCTCTTAAGGATGGGTGAGTGTTAATAAACTATATCGGTAGACTGCTTAGGTCGGATTCTCTTGCAATTATATATCTGTGAATCCTTAGTCCACAGAAACTTATTTTCTGATTTTTTTTCCCTTGCCTAGTATAGCAGATTTTTAAAGTATGGGGTCCAGTGTTCAGATATAAAGATTGAAGTTGGGAACTGCTTGTCAGTTAGGATCGATATTAGGCTTGTTTTGCTGCTTGCTGCTCGAATGCGGTTTCTCAGACATTTGCTGGTAAATCGAGCGATGATTGGTACCGGTCTCTTTATTATTATTATTATTATTATTAGTAGTAGTAGTAGTTCAAATCTGGAAATAATATCCGTAGCAAGTGGGAAGTTAGTCAGGAATTAAACAACACACACATGAAATCAATGGGAATTCTATTCTTGAAATAGAATGCGGTTTCTGGTCACTCGTAGTTTAGGCCAGCAATCTCTGCTTGGCTGAGAGTGTAGATTAACTACGACTCATGCTACTGGGCTAAATTATCTTTTGGAAATAAAAGGCTTTAGTGTATTTATTCATTTAATTATTTATGTATCATATTGTATGTATTATGGGTGGAGTTACATGAGTGTATGTACGAGTACATCGAGCTGCAAGTGAAGCTCAAGTTAAAATTCTTTGCAAATAAATAAAATATTTACGCTCCGAACTACAGTTCAAAGTATTAGTTATTCTTGTACTACAAAAGTTTTGATAAAAATCTGTATTTAAAATAGTGGTGACGCTGTTTGTGAAGGCAATGCACTGTGATGCTTGTATATACCAATACTAAAGAAATATCGCATTGACTAAAATATCAAAATATTTTCCGACTTCTGTTTGCTACTAACTGAAATATTCATACATGAAAACCATCGTGAAAAACTTTCAACTCTGAACTTTCTCTGTATAAAAACCTCATTTTTTTTTAATTTTCAAAACTCCCTTTTTTTACTCGAAAATCGTTTTAAAAATCAGAATGATTTTTGACATTGTTATTTGTTGCTCTAAGAAAAGTCGAATAAAAATTATTCTTTTGTATTAAAATTCTCTCTTCTGCAGTTTGGAAAAAACTGTAATTCGCAACAAAAATATTAATGTTCTATTTTTTTTAATAAATTCTTAATAAAATATTGTATGTATATTTGCTAACCCCAGAAAGAAATAGTGGACTTTAAAACACGTCAACCAATTAACTTCTCGCTCTTAGCGCAGCGAACTAACTGGTCTGTTCTTCGATATTAGTTTGTTAATATAAAGATATTAACAAACTGCTATCCTTTTACTATGGTGGTATTTATAAGTTCAAATCGGAGAAGTATTAATTTCCAAGTACAAGCTTATTCGTCCTCAATTCTTAAGTGCTTATAAATGTAATGCACCTCATTTTTCAATATCAACATATTTTCAGTAAGTTGTGTTTTCTCAACAATTGTGTGTAAATTGTTATGTTTTTAAACATGCCAAAGCATGCTGGGTAAAAGGCTTTCGAAAACAACCTTGATACAATTTAGTTTTGTCTCCTTTTGAAACTCTGGTTTTTTCGAATTTCGTTGACTTTTAGTATTTAGAAACGTTCATTATTTTCCCCTCACAATTTCAGTTTTTACTGAAATCGAACGGTTCTCTGAGCTAGAAAAGGAACAAAGAGTTAGTTTCAAAGATAAACAGAAATAACTGCGTTTTTATGGACATGAACGTCATCACATTTGACTTGCCTCCCCGGAGCCTTGAACGGAACCCTATTGAACATCTGTTAAATGAACTGAAGCGTGGGATGACGTTAGGGAACATCCGCCCCACAATATTCCAAGACTTCCTTACATGCCTAAAGAAAGAATAGTCAAAATATCTCCATTGATCGCTATCATACTCTAGTAGTAAGTTTGCTACTAGGATTGCTGCAGACATCGCAGCGAAAGGAGGTCTTGCACTTTGTTGAGGCGAGGTTCATGGATGTTTGTTCCTCACACAATGCTGTCCGTTGAGTTCTTTCCAAGCAGCGTACGTTCTTCAGAAGATCATTTGTTCTTTGAAATCTGAGATGATCCTAGATGAAAAGAACAAGTGGAAGCGTTAGGATTCTTAAAATATGCCCAGAGTTTGATTAAAACATAACAGCGGGTTTGGATGAACTGTGAAAAATGTGTTAGAGAATTAGTTATATCCATAACATGTAGGATTGTTTTGCTTGAGCTTCAATGCAAACACGATTTCTAATGTGTGGGCAGTGGTAGTGTGTATTGTTCCATTGTGTGTGTGTGTGTCTGTAGGCAGAGCAGAATCCGATGTGGCAGCTTGTGAGCCAATCCGTTTTCCTGTAGGTTGTAAGGGTATTAGAGAGACGGATAGGAATGAAAATTTCCAAGAATTTTCTGACTGGAAATTATCAGAGAATATGAAGCAGCAGAGTATGTAGAGAGCGCAAGTATGGTTGGCTGTTCCTGCACCGGAGGGTTCTATCGTTGGACGACTGATCTGGAACTTATACACTAATGACTTTGGGGTGGTCTGGAGGGAAATATTGAATTCTGTGTAAATGATTCAGTGTTGGGTAGGAAGATAGAGGACACTCACCGAATGCGACCGTAGGGTGAATATAAAAATCTACAGTCGTCGGCCAACACGTTGTATACAGATCCGGGTATCGACTGGAATACGAATGTGTAAAAAAAAAACAAAAAAAAAAAAAAAAAAACATTCAGACCCTTAGGAGTGACAACAAAGATTTCCATGGTAGGACCATAATATGCCAGCCCCCACATTACTTTAACGAACACGTACCGTCGTCTTCAGTGGGGAACGAGCATGTACAGTGAACGTGGATTCTTCGAAAGCTGTTTATGGAGCGAGGGATCATGCTACATCTTCTACAGAGCAGATGGACAGGCGCGGGTGTTGTGGATACCCTATGAACGTCTCTTGCTGAGTGTTTAACCAGAACAATGAAATTCAGAGGTGGTGGAGTGATGGTATGGTCCTGTTTTTCCTGGTTTTGCCTTAGACCTCTCTGTGTGGAGGCACGAACATTGAACCCCAAGATATATCTGAATATTCTGGACAATGTAATGCTTAATACTTTGTGGCGCTTGTACGGAGCTTAGTACTGTCTCTTTTAGCAAGACAAAGCACCGTGTCAGAAGGCTGCTGCCGTAATCACATTTGACTGGCCTCTACAGAGTCCTGATCTCAACCCTAATGAACATCTGTGAGATGAAGTGGAACATCAAGTTAGGTCAAGGGACGTCCACCCTTGCTCTAATAGATTGCTTGCAGAAAGAATGTTCTAAAATTCTCACTAATCGCTATCGTACGTTTGTGGAAAGTATGTCCCGTTGGATAGCTGCGATCATCGCAGCGAAAGGAGTTCTACAATTATTAAGGTATCCGTTGATTTCTTTCAAAGCAGTGTGTGTGTGTGTGTGTGTGTGTGTGTGTGTGTGTGTGTGTGTGTGTGTGTGTGTGTGTGTGTGTGTGTGTGTGTGTGTGTGTGTGTGTGTGTGTGTGTGTGTGTGTGTGTGTGTGTGTGTGTGTGTTGTGCGCGTGTGTGTGTGTGTGTGTGTTGTGTGCGTGTGTGTGTGCTCACGCGATCGCGTATTAATATCTCATAGAGCCGGAATGTTGGAAGACTGTAAACCCAACCGATTTTCATTTTGCCCAATATTACTTAACGGTTGAATCACTTATTTCATTTACAACATGCCTTTTGTTTTGCTTCTACATTAATTAGGAATGCTTTAGGAACAGTTTTACTAGCCTTTCCTTTCCTGTTTAAGCATTGAAAGCCTCAATAAGCTAACATTCATTGGGTATCGAATCAAGTTATTCAATATACTTTTCTAAAAACATTAACATTTGTGTAAAAAATTACTCAGGTCTAATAGAATCAAATAAAAAAAAATTAAATAATGCTTAAGTTTGCATAAAAGAGATGCATTATTGTCGTAAAACGCTTACTGGAAAAAGACAAAATCGAATATAAAATTATATAAAAAAGAATGGATTAAACATTCTTCCAATTCACATTGTATACATATTCAACAGCAGAGAATGAGATCATTAGATTTCTTCTATTGCTCGTTCTACTTAATAAGAAGAGAATATATATTTTCTTAGCTTTTAGGACGACTACGAAAGAATTTGTAATCAGGGAAAAACCCAATAGTTGAACTCAACTCAAAACGGTTGTTTAGAGCAGTGGTTCTTAACCTTTTCAAAGTCACGGAACACTTTTGTTAAGAAAAATTTGGGGAACACCAAAAGCATTAGGATCATAAAAGTAACAATGAAAATATGCGTGGACTTGCATTTTATAAATATGGAACCTATTTTCATACGATACTTGAGTTTGTCAGCTTTAGCAAATTTCAGCAATATCAGGTCTTATATGTGATATAGCTACCCTCATCTCTTTATCTATATTAGCAAGTCTTTCACGCCCTTTAGTTTTTATATGGGATAATATTGAGAAACCGAGCTCACACAAATATGATGTCGAAAACTGTAAGAAAATTTTCTGTGACCTTGTGGAGAGAACTGGGTATTCGAATGGCTTGGAGAAAAATCCAAAATTCCTGAAGAGTTATTTCAGAGAATTTTATTTTTAGAGTATGATCCGTTACAAGGTAACTAATTGTTCTTCTTCTTGTAACGAAAATTCTCAACTCAATGTATCAACTGTGCCAAACGGTTTTCGCATCCACTCATAATTGTGTGCATTTAAGGAAGGAAAGTAAGTTGAAATCTTTTCTTCCGATATTGCTAAATGTTCTGTTATAATGAAAATAATTCCTTCGACATTTTTATTATGGAACGAAGGGAACATATCTGTATTTTTTCTGATGTGTGGTTTTTTAAAGATAATTTTTTTTTCTGAAAAGCTCACAATTTGTCAGTGGATGTCAAAATATTTTTATTTTTCTCTTGGATACTTGTACTGACTCTATTTAAGTAATTAAAAATATCAGCTAAATATGCCATTTTAGCATACCAAATATCATTTTGAAGACATTTTACAAAAGCATTTGTACCTTCATTTTGAAAAAAAGACCAATAATTCATTCTTAAGTTCTAAAATTCGGAACAGCACTTTATCCCTGGATAACCATTTATTTCACTGTGCAAAGATTTGTACCTTGGCTTCCATAGATATGCAAAGTTTTTTAAAAAGACGTGCTTTTAAAGGTCTTGACTTGATGAGAATTACCATATTTACAACTTGGTGTAGTATAGGTTTTAATACTGCCGGTAATGTTTTTGAAAGATGTCATGTGGCATCTTTCACCGGCGGAACACTTGCAACCAGTTCGCGGAACACGCGGAACACCGGTTAAGAACCACTGGCTTAGAGTGTTAGAATTAAACATCATCGATTACAAATCCCTTTATGTTGCTTCCAAGAAGGTGACTTCATTTACGAGAAAGAAATATAAAAAGTAAATATTGCGGGATGCATCGATCAAGTCATTTTATTAACGATCATTCAGGCAGTTATCTTGAGGAGCAATGCGAACACAAAAGGACGTCGTTGAGTTAGGCAACTCTTTGTCAACATATTAAAATGAGAAAGTATCGATTGAAAATAATCAACTGGTTAATATACAGAGAGAGATAATTAAGCGAATGACGTAATGTCGAAACACTTTCATATTCAACCCCATAAAGATAGAAAGATTATATGAAAATTTATCAGTAAGGTGCACTTTCACTTAGCGGCAAGTCACCCAAAACGCGAGCAAATCAGCATGTTGTCCAAAGTCGAAGTCAACACACTTTTTTCGAGAGTAGGTGACGAGGTAGTTCTCAGATCTGACACTGTCAGGGCTATGGAAGATATACGCAAATGGACCAGCTGGAAGTTGTTATCAGCGGGTTTGTTTCTTTCTGGAAATTTCGTGAACTTCAACTCGAGCAACATAAACAAAGGTAGATGGAGAGTGTTTTTCTTTATTCTGTGTGTGGTGTGCTTTGGATTTTACATCGTAAGGAGGATAATCTTGTTCCAGTATAATTCTGAACACTGGGATCGGCACGTGACTCACGTTGTGTTACGGGTTATTCCCTTTTGTACGCTTTCCATTTTCTACAAAAAAGAAGCAGCCTTCAGAAAGATATTGAATTCCATTCCAAGAAGCGACTCGACAGCAATGAGAAGACATTCTCGGTTAAGAAGAAACACCTTTTATGTTGTCATTTGCGCGTGGATTTGTTTCATCTTCTTACTCATCTCAATATTCATATACATCGGATTCAGTTCGTATTCGTTTACTCTGGTGGAAAATATATTTTCCGCCGATGTCGTAATATTTTATTTCATTGGATGGGGAACTAACATATTCCTTCCTACCCTGTACGTATGCACACTGACGATCGTGAAGCAACAAATAGAAGATTTCTTTGCCAACATCAAATCTCTCCATCGCTTTCCCACCACAGTATCTGTTCAAGACATCACTTTCGTACGGTGTGGTTATCTGCGCATTCAGCAATTAATTGACGCTGTTGATGATGTGTTTTCCTTTATGGTCTTACTGTGGTACGGTAGTAACCTGCTTCAGACATGTTTTAGTGTGACCAGAGCAATTCTGTACTTGAACGGAATCAAAACGAGCTACTGGCAATTTGCATATTACGTAATACATATGATTACATGGTGGGTGATTTTTGTATCGACATCGTATACTGCCTCTCGTGTGAATGATCTTAGAAAAGTATTTGTTGAAGAGATTGGAGCACTTGTGAAGAAGTTCCCGAAGGGTGAGTCTCAAGTGCGGATCGAAACCGAATGTATCTTCGGTCTTGTTCAATTGTTACCTTGGCAGTTTACAGTGGGTGGGTTTATCCCTATTAACAAACAAGTTATAATTACTACCCTTGGTATAGTAATTACTTACAGTATGGTTCTTGTTCAGATGAATCCCACAGCAGCAGCCTATCTAAAAGTTTGAAATATTCCATATATTTCTTATCGCTTTGATGGAGTAATTATTGTGCAGTAACGTATTTCATATTTCAAAACGGAATTCTGTGTATCTTTGCATGTTAAATAAATTTAGGTATATGTGCACAAACTATATGTATTTCAAATGAATCTGAACATTTCCAAATGTTCATAGGAGGGTTTTAAAACTAACGAAAAATTACTTTTATATCATTTACTACACATCCCCAAAGAAGTGAGCATTGTATTTCTTTTGCTGTGTCACTGTAAGCTATCCAACCTCGCGTAGAAGAATTTATTTTTGGTTCTTATCAGGGAAACAGTCGTATTCTGTACATCCCATCGCTTTCAAATCGCTCTTCCCAGACGCACTTTCACTGGACCAGCGAAATGAAAATCATTGAGCGCAAGATCAGAATTGTGTAGGGGTTGGTGAAGAACTCAATTTTGCAAACCAGAAAAATTCGCATGTGCAGGTGAACAGTGTATGCAATAGTGTAAGATACTAACGAAGGATGTTTATTGATAGTCTGACTTTCTTTAATACATTTTCGCCAAAAATATGCAGGTGCCACTCACGATCACCAAAGATGTCTTTGTTATTCAGAGTAGACTTAAAGAAGGTCTGATGATGCCTTCCTTTCCACTAATCAGCATGTGTGGCATATCAATTTGCAAATGTGGCATCGATATTTATGAATGTCTTTAAGAGGTTAATGGTTTTTATCTTTCAAGTTTATTTTCTTTCAAGGAACCTATACACTCAGTGGACAAAACATTTGGGATAGTGCTCATTGATAGTTTCCACTGGCATTCTACTCTCAGAGTGAAACGTACCCAATCTGAACGCAGTCGGTAAATAGGCAGGAATCGGGACTTCACCGCAGTGTATCGCAATCGACAAACATGGCCAAATGGGCGATCTGAGCGACTTTGATCGTGGACGTATTATCGATGCAAGACAGTGCGGCCATTCTATCGCCCAAGTGGAAAGAACCCTGGGATGTAGAAAGTTTTTTACCTTGGGTATATATTATGTTAAAAATACCAAGCAATTTTATAAGCTAGGTTTTCAATCCTTTTTCCCAAGTAAGCAAACAGACAAGTAAGTCAAGTTTGCGGCTGCACGTAGTGCAACACTAGGCAACTCATTGTAAAGGTGGAGTAAGCTCTGATCCCTTTCCTTAGAATTTTCCCCTAATGCAAAGCACATTTCCTTGCGGAGATGTATACCGCTATACATTAAGGTAATGGTCACTACCCATACAGGTTTCGACCTTTATTGAGGTCTCGTCAGCGGGAGCCAGAACTAAAAAATGCCAAGGGTGAAGTAATACAGAGCTTATAAATATGTTACCTAAACAAGTTGCCATAAGGTGCTTTGACCTCATTAAATAAAAATATCAGAATGAAAGTAAGATGTAGAAAGTTTTTTACCTTGGGTACTTGCACTACGCAAACTTGACTTACTTGTCTCTTTGTTTACTTCGGAAAAAGAATTATAAACCTAGTTAACAGAACCCTAGATTCTCGAGGGCAACCGTATCAAGGATGTACCGAGAGTGCCATCAACGGACTTCCCAGCATTCAGCGAGCAAGAAATGGCCGATCACACGTCACTAATGACCGTTTGATGTAGATTAGCCATTCTCGATTACACCGAACGCAGGACAACTGCGGCACAAATCATATCCAGTTTCAATGCCCGTGCCTAAACAATGTTAGCAAACGAACAAACGGTTCGGCGTACTCTCCATACCATGAACCACGAGATACACAACGCCCTAATCGTGTACCACTGTTGACAACTCTTCATTTGGCATAGTGGCAGCCGATAGTCTGTTTCAGCAGGACAATGCTTCGCACCACCGTGCCGAAACCACCCAGGTAAGGCTCGCGGAACACTCATCTGAGTTTGGGACCATCCAGTTTCCCTCATGGTTCCCGAATTTAAATCCGAACGAATCTTACTGGGATGTCGTACATCGAGACATCAGATCCATGTATCTGGGACCGGCGTCAAATGCGCAGTTGTTGACAATGTTGCAACAAGCATGGGTGAAATTACCACCGACGACCACCCACCAGCAATGGAAGGTTGTCGGAAGTAATTTCAGTGTGGAGCCAATGCCTCGGAGTGTACCAGGCTGTTAGTTAGGTATCTCTAATGTTTAGTCCATTCAGTGTATGTACACTGAAAATTAAGAGTAAGAACATTCCAGTGTGATTCAGTTTTCCGTACTGAGTATAAATTACAGTATTTTGTGAATGCAAATGATTTGATAAGTGCTTATTTTTATTCCATGTTATAATTAATACTCTTCATTAACTTAATTTAATATTCTTTAGTAATAATCATCATCATAATATTTTTTAAATTCAATAATTTTTATTATTAAACTTATGATTATATATTATGCGTTTACAAAACATATCTTCTGTTTGTTTTTTTTTAACAAAGAAATTCATACAAATTTTGCGGTTGAATAAGATTATATTTTTACAGTATTTATACAATAACAATAACTTATATATATTTACAATTTTTGCTTTTATGTATTTAAACACTGTAACTACAGCACTTAAATGTAATATATGGAATTTCCCACCCCCCTTCTCTTGAGATGTAATGTCTCAGTTTGCATCTTGGAAGCTTTTTAGTAAACTTTTCTGAGGACGGCACCGGTTAGTTATTGGTTTGATTACACACTCACACACACACACACACACACACACACACACACACACGATAATTTAGAATGTCATGACGCATGACTTAGCTGGAAAGTCCGAACTAATATATTGTGTTTCATTAAATGTGTAAGGTGTGTAGGGCACGTGTTTCTTGTTCATAGTATGTCCTAAGGGCAGTTTTCAGGCTATTGTAGTTTGTACAGTCAGTTCCTGTATGCAAAAGGTTGTTTAATTGTCTCAGATGTAGAAGCTTCGAGTGGCCTTTCCGTAGTCATTATTATATTTATATGTGATATAATTAGTTGTTTGAGATCTTGTTATACGGTATGTATTTCTGGCTGTCCTGTAGTTGGCTTCGAAAGAATATTTTAGCATAGCTGAATAATGACATAAGTGTTTTGCTGTTAGTATTTTGTGTTAGTATTTTTTATTCTAGTACATTGCGGTGTATATAAAGCCGTATTGAATCTTTGTTCCCAAAAGACAAGTTTTATCATTTTATACTGTAATGATATTAAATCTATTTAGTTTGTTGTGTGCACAGAAAGGAACCTCCGTAGCTCAGTCAGTATAGACGAAGCCCTTTGGTCGGAAAGACCTTGGTTCGATTCCCCTCAGTGATGTGAGGAACCTTTATCTGGTCTATTTCGACTAAAGGTAAGTTAGCCGGTCTCGTGGCACGAATGCACGTATAAACACAGGAGTAAGAACATTCCAGTATGATTCAGTTTTCAATATACTAGGTATAATTTGGAGGTAAAAACTTGGAGGTAGGGTTTTTCGTCCCCCAGAACAGGCAAACCGGTCCCGTGAACACACATGGATTACAGTTATGAAGACGTTCCAGCCATATGCCGGTCCCGAGCCTGGATAAAATTGGAGGATTCGGGAAAGCAATGGTGAACTACCCTGTAAAAAATCTCACCAGGAATACTTTGTGGGCAATGCCTACAAAGTCACCTACGGTCGGAAACGACTGAAATGGAAAATCAGAGATCAATCATGTGCACATAACACATACGTTGTTATAGCGTATCTTAGTACATTTTGGCATAGTGCTTTGTATATTAGTGTTTTCAGGCGTGGGGGAACAATGTCTTTTAACCTGTAGAGTTTGCCAGTTGTGTTCGGAGTTTGTTGTGTAGATGGTTTATGTGGCTATTACAGTTCATATCTGCATCGAAGTAAATTCCAAGGTACCGTATTGTATCAACCTGTGTGACGGTAGTGGATTTACTGTTCTGTGTGTTTTTTATGTTGGAAAGTAGATGTTGGATGGTTATACAGGGTGGTTCAAAATTCCACGTACAAACTTTCAGGTGAAGTAGATAACATCAAAATCAACCATATTAACATAGGAAAGCATGACCGGAAACGCCACCCGAAAGTGATAGGTGGCGCTGTTCGCCAGCGCTCCAGGTGAGCAATTGGAGTTTCCTCATTCAAGCTTTCGACGTCGTACGAAGAACATGCGTCGTTTTACGAACGCTGACATGGCAAACATGCACCTCGTTTACCATATTATGTATCCAACTACTATTGAACTGTTCAGTTACGCCTAATAAAGTTTTTTACACTACTTACTGCTTTGTGTTATTTCTGCATCTTTGTGTCCCTGTTAGTACCTTCCGGCGGCATTTCCGATCATGCTTTCCTAAGTGAATACGGTTGATTTTGATGTTAACTACTCCCCCTCAAAGTTTGTACGTGGAATTTTGAACCACACTATATATATATATATATATATATATATATATATATATATATATATATATATATATATATATATATATATATATATATATATATATATATATATATATATATATATATATTACCAACTGGTCGAGTCAGTAGATTTCTGAATATCATTAATTTTTGTCTTTTCAGAGTTTAGGTATATGAAGGTTTTGGTGAGCCAGTCAATGAGCAGATTTATGTCATGCTGCATATTTGTTTGGGCTATGCTTGCGTTATTATGGATGGATATTATAGCTGTATCGTCTGCGTACTGGAAGATCTTGCCTTTCAGCTGATTAATATCGTGCATATTAATGATGAATCGCGTTAGGGAGAGAACAGCTCCCTGTGTCACTCCACAGGTTACTGGTAGCTGTCTCTACTGCGGTTTTATCTGATACGAGTGATTTGTTTTCTATTTTGAATGTAGTTTCTAACCACCTGTGCAGAGGGACATCTACTCCAACATGTCTTTGATTTTCTAATAAGGTTTGATGTGTGAGTGTTTCAAATGCTTTAGTCAAATCGATAAAGACGACAATGACAATTTTGTTTTTGAGATGTTGGTCCCTTATTTTTCTCAAAACAGTATTTTGCTTTGGGGATAATATGAAAGTGCTCTGTATATGTTTTGCGAGTTTCCTTAGTACGATCCCTCCATAATTTGATTGACAACTGGTAGTACTGTTGGTATGGATCTGTAATTATTGATTAAATTTCCTTTTCCATATTTATATATGGATGTGATTATGGCATTCTTCAATATACTTGGTATTTGTCCGATTTTAATATTTTATTTATTAATTTTAGTATTATAGGGCCTAGGCTAGTTGCATGTTGCTTGAGGTCCTTGGGTCATATACCATCGATTCTTGAGCCTTTGTTTGGTTTGATTTGTTTTATTACAGATGGTTGGGAACCATAATGTCTGTTTTGCTTGTGGTCCAAGTGGAGGATCACATTTTGTGATTGGAGGGAGTCTGTAGTTCTTGGATGAAGTCTACAAAGTATTAGTTAAAGTTATTTGCTAGTTGTTGGATAGATTTTTGTCTCTAGTAGTTTCTTATTTGCGTTGTAAGGCGATTCCTTGTTATCTTATATTCTCTTTTTAAAGCTGCGTTATTTGAATATTGCTTTAATTGTTTCCATATGATGCCCTTCCTTTGATATCTAGGATTATGTTTTATGTTATCCAAGGATATTGAAGAATACATTACCCAATATTTTTTTAAACAGTAATAACGTTTTATTTATCATCATGCAGAGTATTTACATATATACAATAAAGTATACTATTACATTTTCTTCAGTACGAATGCAGAATACAGTGATTTTTTTAAATATAAATGTACATAATGTTTTTCAATATCAATAGCTTATTATTATACAGCCTATTTACATATACACAATTAATTTTTTTTTAATATCAGTATCGTCATTATTGTTATACAGCTTACTGACTGTTTTGTTACATAATCTGCATTCTTTGATTATAAGGATTACAGGTAGATGAGTGAAGCAATTTAATCCCACCTACTTCGAAGCTTGGGTTGGCTTTTATGAAGAGAGTGGGATTAGCCTTCTCTACTTATGTTGTTACTGTTTATGGATGGGATGTAGGCATTGGATGCTGGTGATTTTTGATGTGTATATTAGGGTTAATGGTATATTAACTTTGTTGGTATATTTTCCAGAGTTCGTGTTTTAATGTTCTGTAGTTATCTATGTGTTTTAAATTTCTTGGTAGGTTGTTGAGTTGAATGGGTATCTGATGTGATCTCACAAAAGAACCGTATAAGTTGTTGAAGGGTGTAGGGATGTAGAGAGTTGTTGTAGGTCGTATTATACGATATGTGTCCCTGTTGTTTCGATAGATGATGTTGAAGTAATTCTTGTTAATGTTATGTAGTGTTTCAGGTTTTTTATGCTCAGTGTAAAGTATTTTTACTCAGTGTAGTTGTTGCGTGTAAAGTATTTTTATGTTGGATGGAATAATGTCTTTTACTTGGAAGAGTTTTGTTGCGATGATCCGGAGTTTGGTATGTACGTATTCTATATGTGTTGCCATTTAAGGTCGCAATCTATGTCGAAACTAAGGTATTTTGCGTGTGCTACAGGTTTGATTTCTGAACATTGGCAGGTATTTTTGTTTTTAATGCAGCGGTATGTGTAACAGTGTATCGATAGCGGTGCGAGGCGCATGATTCTTGGGTTGTGTATTATCAACATCTGTGTTTTGGTGCCGTTGATCACAATTGTGTTTTCGTAGAAGTATGTTGTGATTTCATTTAGGTCTTGTGCTTTGCAGAGAGCCGTGTTGATGTCTGTGTGGATTGCTGCTAGTGCGATGTCATCTGCGTACTGAAATATTTGACTTCTTATGGCCACGTTATGAACATCGTTATGTATATGTTGAATAGAGTCGGTGATAATATGGCGCTTTGAGGAACACCATGTTTTATTTGTATACCCCGGCTCTGACATGTACCTATTTTTGTTACTTTTGTTCTGTCTGAGAGGTAGTTCCTGCACCATGTATGCAGTGTTCCTCTTATACCTATTGCGTATAGCTTGGTGAATAGTATGTCATGTTCAAGTGTATCATATACTTTGATTAAGTTAAGCAGTATATGGCGGCGTACTTGTTTTTGTCGAGAGCTTTGTTTATTGTGTCGGCGATGTCTTCTAATAAAGTGATGGTGCTTTTTGTTTTCTGAAAGCCGCATTGGTTTTGTGAGATGATGTTGTACTTCTGTTTTTTTTTCTAGAATTTTTTGTCTGTAGTTCTGAGTATCGATTCTTTTACCATGTTTGTAAATTGGCGTAATTATTGCAGTTTTTAGTTGTTGCGGAATAATGCCAGTGTCGAATATTATGTTCACGAGTCTCAAAATAATAATAATAATAATAATAAATTCAGGACATCAAAATGGAATTTGGTTGGAATAAATGTTCAAATTTATTTATTAAACGAGGGAAAATTAATGACGTTAGCAATTTTAATTTTGATCATATGAGCAGTTTTAAAGCAACAGAAGCTAGAGAAGATAAAGAATGATATTCTTTATCCGAAAGCTAAACAACAGACAGCTGTGGAATATACCAAAAGAGTCAGAAATAACGAAAACAAAACTTAATGAATTAAACACAATTCGAACAATGAACACTTGCGGTATAACAGTGATCCGACACACAGCTGGCATAATAGATTGGACAAAAGAAGGCCTTTACAAAATAGGACTGCAAAACTCTAAAATTAATGACTATGCATCATGCATATTCATGTTGACCGGCTGTATCTAGAAGAATAGGTGGATGAAGTCCACTGCAAGAAGAAGAAGAAGAAATTAGTTTAAAAATTCATTGACAATTGCACTGATCAAATGCTTGAAGCTATTTCACATGAGGACCTTCTAAAGGCGATATGAAACACATCTGATTACAAAAAGGAACAGCAAGATAACCCATATGTTCGCTGGAAAAATATATCCTTGCATGACAAGTTTCTTCGAGATACTAAGTTAAAAATTGACATGTACAAGACGTGACAATGGCTACAATATGGCTGTATTAAAAAAGAAGCAGACGGATTTATTGCATGTGAGAGGAGATTGAAGATTTGTGAATTACAGTCTGGTTATCGGCTAATGGAGATATGATAGAGATATATAAATTTCTTGGGGAATGGGGTTATAGGATTGATGTAGGCGAAATACTCCAGTACATGAATAATGCTAGGAAATTGAGTGATCATCCATGGAGATTGAGTAAGAGGTTGGTTAGTATGAAAGTGAGGAGGTTAGCTTTTCCTACTTGGAGTGTTGTGAGTGAGTGAAACAGATTGCAAGAGTCAGTTGTGTGCTTTGTCGGTGAATAATTTCAAGACAAAATATGATAGGTATTGTAAGGGCACTGATGATTGTTGAATAATGCTTTTTTTGTTATTGTTTTTTCTGTTCACGCGGACCTTCTGGGATGAGTCGACAGACTCCATGGAGATGCCTCTATAATAATAATAATAATAATAATAATAATAATAATAATAATAATAATAATAATAAAAACAGTAAAAAATTTCGTACATAATCTTCCAGCCCAATTTGTGTTTGGCATCTTGCTTTATTACAGCAGAGTGAACGACCACTTTTGTATATTTTATTTCATAAACAGGCGCGAATCCTTCACACTGACGTTACAAATGACGGTGAGTTTTTAAAACCTCAGCATGTTGAATTTACTTTCACGAGTTCTATGCTGATGAAATTCTCAACGACAAGTAAATTATTTTCCTGGAGTCAGTTTGCCTAATTGCTGAGCAGATTGCTTTGAGAGATAAATGGCAAATCATACTGATAGAAAATAAACTTTTCTTAAGCTTTTCCTATCCCCTTAATGATTATTAAGTACGTGTTTTAACTGTTATTATTAGATAATTCAACGTACCCACCATATGTTTATATCTTTCTGCCATTTTCTGCCACATTAATATGATTTTATATTATTTTCTGGGATTTCGTCATCAAGCCATCACTTGACTTAAGAAAGTAGCATCATAGACATCGAAGTTATTAAAAGAGGTGAACAATAAAATGCTTCTATAACGTTTTAGTAATTTTACTTTGTTCGTCATCACATTGTTTTATATTAAAATAGATGAACCATTTTAACATTCATTGATTGGAACAGAATATATATACAGTCATCCCTCGACTTAAGTCTTGGTTCTATTCCATTCTGCAAGACGTAAGTGGATACATAAAATCAACAGAGTTATAGGGCGTTATGGACTTAACCGTAATAAAGTATACTGTCACTTTAATTTTTAAACCATATGAAACTGTACTGTGCGTTACTATCACTATAAAACAGGAGAATAATCACCCAAATCTTCCTCCACATTCACATTTTCATTACCCTCCCTGTATGAAGGACCAGCTGGCTGCGGCTTTTCTGTTGATGAAAATGTCCAATGTACTCTGCTTATTCCTCTTCTTTTCGTCATAAATTTGTTTATTGTAAGCAAATGCATCATGTACTTTCTTTCTACCAATAAGTAGCGTTCGACATTGGGGTACATGTCTTCAGCCATTTGAGAACATCGCTAACGGCAGAGAACATTTCTGCAAGACCCTCACTGTGAATTGTTTAACTACCTCTTCTTAATTCTATTATCCTTCTTCCTTTTTTCGTTCTTCCTTTCTGCAACATGTTGTTTCTCCAGTTCGAGCAATTCTTACTTGGTCAATCAACTCTTCAGAGGCAGATTCTATGAGTTGAATTATGTCGCCATCATTCACTTCGAGATTCAGATTTTTTGCTAAGCCCACTATTTCTTCACTCACTTTACAAAGGTCTTCATTTTTTCAAAACTTTTTTTTTTTCACAACAGAAGAGTCCATTTAGCAATAAAATCGCTAAAATCGGGCAAGGCTGCTGGCGATGATGAAATTCGGCCCGAAATGCTAAAAGCCTTAAATCGAGACGGTGTTCTCTGGCTGACTCGAGTGTGTCAGGCCGCTTGGATATCTGGGCGAGCACCAAAGCAATGGCAGACAGGCATAATAATACCAGTCTTCAAGAAGGGAGACCAGAAGGATTGCGGTATCTATCGTGGGATCTCTCTGCTCAGCCTGCCTATGAAACTGTATGCTAGGTGCTTGGAAAGACGGTGCAGGAGCATAGTTGAGTCAAAGTTCCAGGAAGAACAATGCGGCTTTCGTCCTGGAATAAGCACAACTGACCAAATCTTCACTTAAAGGCAAGTCTTTGAGAAATCTTGGGAATATGCCAAGAATGTCTATACATGTTTTGTGGACTTGGAGAAGGCATATGACCGAGTTCCTCGGGATAAGCTTTGGTAAGTAGTACAGGAGTATGAAGAGGATGGCCAACTATTAGCTGCCATCAAGTCCCTGTATTAATGACCAGAGTTTTGTGTCAGGGTAAACAGCACAAAGTCTGAACCTTTCTCCGATGTCTCCGTTAAGCTCCACCAAGGGTGTGTTCTGTCACCCCTCCTTTTCATAATATTTATAGACTGGATTGATTGGCACAGCTGAGGCAGTGAGTGTGTCAGAATTGGAAGATGTTGCATTGGACGTCTGCTTTTTGCATCTGACCTAGTTTTGCTTAGCTCTTCCACAGATGACCTCCAGAGGACCCTGGATAAGTTTGTAGCTGTTTGTGCAGACGCCGAAATTAAGATCAGTGTGGCCAAAAATGAAACATTTGTGGTCTCAAGACAACCATTCCAGTGCACTCTACATGTAAGTGGAGTCCCAATGAAGCAGGTAGAGAAGTTTAAATACCTTGGATCCATATTCACGAATGATGGAATATTGGACGTAGAGCTGGACACTCGAATTGTCTTAGCAAGCTCAATATTGCTGGAGCTTGCCGTTCGGTAGTATTGAAGTGCGAGTTAAGTCAGAAGGCAAAGATGGCAGTCTTCAATACAGTCTATGTTCCCATCCTCACCTATGGTCATGAGAGTTGGTTAATGACCGAAAGAATGCGGATACGAATCCAAGTGGCTGAAATGAGGTTCCTCCGAGGGGTTGCGGGGCTGACAAAACTCAACAAAGTCAGAAACTCTGCAATTCGAGAAACCCTCAACACTCAACCGCTGCTTCTGCATGTTGAGAGATCACAGTTACGTTGGTACGGGCACCTGATCAGAATGCCACACGAGAGGCTCCCTCAGCAGGCCCTCTTTACCAAGCTAGAGGGTGGGAGGCCATGTGGAAGGCCAAGGACTCGCTGGACAGATTATATCCAAAACCTGGGGTGGACACATTTGGGAGCTTGGTGGCAGAGGATCGTGACCATTGGAAGTTCCTCTTGCAGCTGTTGCCCCCAGAACCCAGTTAGGAAATGTGGACCTTGAAGATGTATGTATGTATGTATGATAAATATTGAATGCATTGCAGAATTGCATGAGAGTCTTGTCGTTTCATTCCGTGGCAGAAATGATTTGTGAAAAAGTTTTCCGTAGATAATAAGCCTCAAACACTGCAAGAATTTCCTGATCCATTCGGTGGATCAATGAAGCAGTGTTTGGAGGGAGAAATATGACCTTGATATTGGGATGTAAGGTAGATGACCTGAGCATTATCTAGAATTAATAAAATTTTAAATTGTACATTTTCTTTCACACAATACCTTTCCATTTCACTCGTATAACAGTTGATTAAGGTATCCTCAAATTGAGTCGTCTACGACTACTTATTGTTATGATTATGAACTAGAAGAGTATGCTTCCTAATGTTTTTATAGGCTCGTAAATTCTCACTGTGCCATATGACAAATCGTTTCAGTTTATATGCAGTCATATTACCACCTAACAGAAGCGTAATACAGTCTTTAAGAGCTTTGAAACCAAGCAAAGATTTTAGCTTTTTGTGTATGAATGTTTGCTGCGGAAAATAATTTTCCTCCGTAATAATTTTATCCGATTTCTCCACAGTCTCCTCGGTAGACTTCTGATCGGCACTTACAGATTCACCATACATTTCAAATTATGCTGCGCAAATCTCTGCTTGAATCTCATGAACCAACCCCAAGAAGCTTTGAATTCATACTCATAATCGGGCCCTTCTTTCTCCTTCAACATGTTGAAGAGACTTAGTGCCTTAGTGGTTATGGTCATAGTGCTAAGGGGGGGGGGGGGATATGCGCTTTTGGTTCAGGTCCTCTATCCATGATGCATGTAGATTCTCCATATCACCGATAGAACTTTGTTTGCTTCGTCGCTATCGTCGATTTAATGGAAGCAGATCCTATCACAGCCTCTACGATTTTATCCTCCTTTTTCAAAATGATCGTCACTGTGGAATGGAACCATCCGAAGTCCTTTGCGATCGCATTGACGGGCTTACCAGCTTCATTGTGATTTATAACTGGCAACTTCGTTTCAAGATTAATTGCTCAAGATCATTGATTGTTCAAGATCAATTGCTTGCTTCCTTTCCTGATTCTTCACTAGGTTTTTGATTGGGCGTGTAGCTGACATGTTGCACAAAGCATCGCGAAAAATTAACAATAAACACAAAATATCCTATTCCTCAAACACAAAATCAACAGAGGAACTCATGAAGACACTTGCCGATTGTGGACTGCCAAGGGAGGTTGCCTGTGAATACGCTGTTGCCACTGCACGTGATGCACGCTAAATTGAAACATTTTTACTTACGCTCGCTTGCGTCTTGTTAGAAAGAATAGTCGAAAATGTTCGTTATTCACTTATGGGATCACGGACGTAAGTCGAGAGATGACTATATACAGGGTGTTCGGGATAAATTTGACAGTTTCGTAAGGAAAAAGAAAATCTTCTTTGTATCTATTAAATTTAACGAATTGACAAAAAAACATTACAGGCAGAGTTAATTACAATACTATCAACAAGATTTACTCAAAATAACCACCATTAGCATCGATCACAGCTTCAATTCTGCTTCGGAACCTCGAAGAAGCTGATGCTACAGTCTCCCTGGGAAGGGCCGCAAAAACTGTTTTAATTTTATCCATTAACTGGGCTTTTGTATTACTGGAAGTGAGATTGGTGTCTTTTTCAACTGCGCCCCATACAAAATAATCCATGGGGTTAAGGTCTGGGGAGTTTGGAGGCCAAACATTTGGACTGGTGAAGTCGTAGAAATTTTCAGACAACCATTTTTGACTTTTCCCAGAGGTGTGGCAAGGGGCCGAATCCTGCTGCCATACATACGGCCTACCATTGGCTACCCTTGTTATCCAGGGCTTGACTACAGTTAGCAACTCCACGAACAAAGCCCGAATTCCAATGCCAGGGTTCTTCAACTCCTGTTCCTGCAGATTTGCGAGGAATTCTGCTGTACGAACGCAATCAGATCGTCTGCTAGGGATCTTTCTTCTTGCTACATCCTCGTAGTCACCATTGCAAGTCTCTAGTTCATGCCTGATTGTTTTTACTGTATTCAGGGAGCATTGGGCAGCAGTCGTAATATCCTTATTTTGATGGCGGGCACGAATCATCATGATACAAGTTATTCTCTTCCATGATTCAGGTGGGTTCCAGCTGTCCATCCTTTCTGACATCTTGTATATGAATGAAGAAGGGTCCAAACTTTTAAATGAAGAGAAGTGTGTGTTAATACATGTAACTTACGGAAAAATATAATTAATTATAAATATGTCAAATTTATCCCGAACACCCTGTATATATATATATATATATGTATATATATGAAAGTTACTATCTGTTGCACCGATTCTCTCTCGTCATATAAATCCAGATATACTGGATTTATATTAAATCAAGTGTACTTTAAATTGTAGTATATTTTTGATCTCTCGCCTTCTTTTACCAATTTGCAGACTTTAAAACCCCAACAAGATTTTCATGAACATATTTAATCTTACAGTACTTCTGCAAGTAGTGTAAGATTAGATATTTGAAATAATTTCAATGCAATACCCGAAAATTATATAAGTAAACTGCACATCCTTTGTTTCATGCTTAGTCCTGTTTTGAGAATAGTGATGTGTGTGACTCAAGGGTATTTAGGTATCCGTAAATATTTCGATCTTTCAGTCAATGTGCGATTCCCTTAGTATTGATACATACAAAGCATCACGATGTGTTGCCTTCACATAAAGGGTCACCAGTATTTTAGATTATTATCAAAAACTTGGGAGTACAAGAATACCCAATGCTTGGAACTGTAGTTCAGAGTGTAAAGGTTTTATTTATTTGCAAAGAATAATTTTAAGTTGTGCTTCACTTGTGGATCGATATACGGACGCTCATGTAACACACCCAATGATACACACAGACATAAACTAAATAAATAAATCCGCTAAAGACTTTTTATTCCCAAAAGGTAGTTCCGTCCTGTGTACTTCGCACGAGGAGCAGTCAATCTCCACTCTTAGCCAATCATAGATTCTTGCTCTAAACTACGAATGTTCTTGAAACCGAATGCGGTTTCAAGAATATAATCCCCATTGATTCTCTAGATACAGTGTGTATTGTTAATGTTATCATCACTGTAATGTAATTCTTCAACTGAAGAAGAATTATATTAAAGTGAGAAAAAGGTACCATGAACTCTGGTGGCATTTTAGCTATCGTATTTTAACCAGTTTATAAATTTAATTGTAGTAAAGGTTTTTACATGATATTGGATTAGAGTCAGTTTATAGTTAACTACACTGAGGCACTGTATCCCACTATAAACTAATTTTAAATCATTTCTCTGAGCACACACCAAAACCATCGTTCTATTTTCATTTCCTTTAAAGCAGATGTCGATAAGAGGAGAATACGAATCCTATAACAGCATGTATGTATTATCATTTAAAGGAAGATAATTAAACGAATTACTCTGCATTGATTTGACTTCAATGGAGAATCTAACAGATAAGCTTAGGTGTTGACGGTTATTCGTTACTTAAGTGTTTCATTGTATTAACAACACCAAACAATTTAATCAAAAGCTCTATAATTAACTGCTTATATTTCGCTGAATTTTAAATCAGCATCATCAGAGAACAACACACTTGTGCACGCGACATTGAGTAAGTAAAACAATAAAACTGCAGTGTACAAAAGATCTAAAGTCCTATTTATGGCGCCCTTTAATGTTGAAAAAAAATCATTGCAGCTATGTGAGAGTTGCTCTTAGGATGAGAGTCTTCAAACTTTTTGGCAAATTAATGCAACCATACTTGTTCAGGTTTGAAGAATTCTTCAAAGCCATTGCTGACTCATAAAATAATCTTTCAGATCTGTACCAACGCTGTTTTCTTCCATCTGTTTTCTTCCATCTAATCCTGTGTGAAGGAGTGTCCAAAGCCTGCTCTGTCAATCCTGACTTGCCATCGTAATAGTAGCGAATATGTTTTTTATTTTCTTCCAAGCGGATATTAACTGATTATCCTGTTTGTCCATAGTAGGCCAAGACACAGTCACAGGAAACTTCCTACACTCCTGGGTGTGCTAAAGTGTGACGTGTATCGTTAGGCGTGCGGATCAGAGTTGCTAGTTTTACATGCGATTTTAAAGTGGTGGGAAGGCCATGTTTCATCAGTATTTCGGCTATCTTTTCTGATGTACCGCTGAAATAGGGAATAGAGATGGTCATGTTGCATTCTTGTGTATTAGGGAGGGAGGAGTAATGGGCTGTGTGGTATTTTATCTATTTTACATGGGATTGTAACCGTTGGCTAAGAACGTATGGCGCAGATATTTGAGTTCTGTGGTCAGAGCTGTATAGTTAGAACAAATGGCTCTTTCTCTGTGTGTGAGTGTTTATAAATTCCACACACACACACACACACACACACACACACACACACACACACACACACACACACACACACACACACACACACACACACACACACACACACACACACACACACACACACACACACACACACACACACACACACACACACACACACACACAGGAGGGTACGTACATAAGCAATCACATCATCATCCAGTCAAACAGTATGGCATTTTTAAAACACTCACACACAGAGCCATTTGTTCTAACGATACAGCTTTGACCACAGAATTCAAATATTCTGGAAGTTTATATTTGAAAATAGCAAATGAATAATGCAGAGATGCATATTAACACTTATGTTACTCAAAATGACAGAGAGACTGTACACAGGCAATGAACGCATATGTTTTCCCATATTCGTATTTTCACTTATGATGAGTATTATGAACAATTCACAATCTGGACGGAAATATGAGAAAAATCTCTACAAAGGAGATCCACACACTGAACAATTTTTCATTGTTTTCTTCTTTTTTTTTTATTCAAACACCAGAAACACATATAATTTTCCTACTTATTCAATAAAAAATATTATCCTGGAATCGATATTTTTCCTTTTTCCCAGTTATTGATCTCTAGAATGCTACTGCGATAATGAAATTTTCAGTACATGTGATAGCTTTTGGTAAAAATTTTTACGTTTGCATCAAACGAATTAAAATTTTACGGTGTTGCAAACGTCGTTATCAGCAAGTTTTTCCATTTGGATTACGTTTGGATTACGCTTCAAAGGGGCATTGTAGCATTCACAAAATTAGCATCATATAAAATACCTGATACTTTTTTTGCCCTTTTCATCTCTGTAAATTCTCCGAGTGAAATAAAATATTATAATTTCTTTAAAGGTAACCCTATCATAAAATATTTCTATATTTTATTTTAATGAATCTAGTCAGAGAAAAGATTACTTAATGCTAAAAATCTATCGATTCAATTACATGAAACAGGGGTTCACGTTATTTACAAAATACATCGGACGTTTATTCTTTACAATAAAATTGAGAAATAATTCTAGTGCTTTGCAATAATACACCTTTATTGACACCCATCATTTAAGTTAGGAACAGTAAGAAAAATCTGCTCATAGTGTCTAGCAAAATAGATAAATAAAAGTACTTAATAATTGCTATTTCAAGTTGCAAAACGTAATAAACTGTCTTTAATATTATCATTATATTCTGCTGTGTTTCAGTTCAATGAATATGAAACTGCTTTAACATCATTTAGCATCAACATCATTTCGATCAAAGGCATATTATGGGTGCCCTTCTGTGTGGAGCATGTTTTTGAAAACATCTGAGCTGACGTGTTTCTTAAAAGAAGAGATATCTCGAGTGTTTAAGCGATGATCCTGAGACAGTTTGTAAGGAATGAAATCGTAGTACTCTGATAAGGCATATACGGAAACGATAACTTCCTGTGTACGACAATTCACCGAAGTATTTAATGAAGGCTGCGTGCATCGCGCTGGAACTGTTTAGCAGGGGTTCGCCGAGCATGACAGCGACATCGACCATCTTTTCTGGCCACCAAAGCCGGGATCTGAAGTTATTGGAAATGTATAAAAGATGATAGGAAAATAGATTCCGAGAAAAGCCCTCTTCCGTCAAAACTGCACCAATTAAAGGATTGTCTGAGGAAGGTTTGATACTTGTAGACGAATGCAATCCAATATGTGGACTCTATTCCAAACCATATATGTTCTGTATTTCGAGGTGGAGAAGGTCCTACACGGTATTAAATAAAAGTTCATGATTCAATGATCGGTACGTATCTCTTCGAGTAGTTGCTGGATTAGCATGGAGTTAAAAAAAAGAAGAAAAATTATAACAATCTTAAGCTCTTCAAAATTTCAAACTTGCTGCTGCTGTGGGATTAAGTTGAACAACCAACATGCTGAAAGTGATTACAACACTCACCGTAGTTAATATCAAACTCTTGTTAATGGGAAAGAAACCATTCACTGTAAATTGCCATGGCAACACATTGCCGAAAATGAAGACTCTGTCTATTTCTATCTGCAAACGTCTTTCATATTCGTTGATATCTTTAATTAATTTTCCAAACTCAAAATTGAAAGATTTCTGAAGATCATTCACACTGGATGCGACGTATGATGTCAATACGAACACAATCCACCATGTTGACATATTCAATACAGAACTACTAAAACGCCATATTTCAATTTTCTGCATATCGAGAACAGCTTTCGTAATATTTAAACAACTTCCAACTATGTTGTAGGCATACCATAGAAATATCATGAATGAGAAGACGTCTTCAGTATCATCAATCAGTTGGACAATCCGAATATAAGACAATTTGAAGGAAGCTACGTCTTCAGCAGACAGTATTTTTCTATTCGAACGTAGGAATCGGATCCGATCAATAATGGTGGAAATATTATGTTTAATAATCATCACCGTGTACATGTATGCACAAGGGACGAATATTAAACCTGCCGAACCGATGAGGTAATACAAAAGAAATTCTGTGAATTTCAGTTCCCTATCCAATTTAGATGATGAACATTTATTTCCTAATAATATTATAATAACTACGAAAAATGTGAAGGATGCAAAGAACCAGATCCAGCAACAGATTACAAGGTAAAGAGTATTTTTTGTTGCAGTGCATACTTTTCTACATGATGGTGATTGACATCTGGAGAAAGAGTTCAGCAGTGACTTGAATGCGGATTGTTTTCTTCTGAAAATGCTTATTGTGCACAAAAGGGTAACATTTTGGATGCTCCAAATGACAGCTGAGAACCATGTGGGATAATGGAAAAAAAATGCCCATGCAATGTTAAAGGTAACAAAGAACAGACACATTAAAAACCAAACTGACCTCCATATCGATTTTTCTGTAGCACTTTCTTCTAGGTTTAAATTATTTCCACATAATGTCAATCCGCGTGAGAGTATTTTCCAGCTAGACCACTTGTGAATCTCTGGTTTATCATTAGATGTAAAGAGCACACTGACAGATGTTGCACTTCTATGTGATCTGGGAAAGAATAAAGCTCTCATATCTAAATGTGTCTTGATGCTTTCTATAGTGAAGGATACAGAGGAACGTTGGTTTCAATACATAACCACGAAAATGAAACATTTAATTCATATATCCTTGTTTCGACACAGAGAAAATACAATTACTTTCGTTCGTACAATCATCTTATCATCCTCGCGAGACTATTTCAATAACTGTTGTGCGGTTGAGCTGAATCGCGAGACATGCGCAAGAAAGTTTAGTTCGAAAAATATGCATCTCCACCTCCTCATGCAAAGGAAACAGTTTTAATGAAAGTAAATACGCTACGTGTGCGTGATTGGGTGCTATTTGCTTTGTGGCGAATCATAGATGTATAGCAAAATTAAAACTAGAGGATTCCCCTTTCAAGTAGAATATTGACATCTGTATATAAATTAAATTATTTTTTACGTACTGAGTACATACGTTGTTTCAATGAATTATAATAGTTCTTTTGAAAGGAAGAATTAAAATATTGTTTGTATATTCCGATTGGGACACCTGTAAAATATCGAACACATAGCGTGGTTTTAGAACCATAAAGCTAAACTGCAGGGCAAAATACTCTGTAACTTCGATCCTAACCGATTAGACGAATATGCAAAAGTACAGACTGTTACACAGGTGAGCACTAGTTGAAATTAACGAAGACTAAGAGAAAGAAAATTTGGTTATTTGACTTTGAGTAGAACTCTAAGGCGGACTTTGAGGAAGCGCTGTGTTATTTAGTAGGTTATGTTTCAGAGGGTTAAAGTGGGGGACGAACAATACCAGATCATGGGAATAATAATTAATATATACCTGAATGAAAAATGAAGCAGTAATAACTGATTGTTGATATAAAATGGAATCGAGATAAATGTGATTCAGAACAGCTGCTAATATTAAACACAATTGCTATTACATGTTAATGTGAGAACGTTTTGAAAATTGATGGTGCTTTCACAGCAGGAAAACGCCCTATGAAGCCATCGACACTCACTGAACGAGATTGACTAGCTCTGTCCCGGAATATGCAAATATTTCGCACAACGTCAGCGGCTGACCTCGCAGTTCACCTGAATATTGCTGCAAGAGTCACCTGTCAGCACCAACACCCAGGTTATCACTGCAGAACTCTGCAAACAAGCCACACGTCATCCCCCTCAACGCCAAACGGCATTTGAACTGGTGTCTTTCACACGTGCAGGGGAGGAAGAGTTTCAGTTGGATGGGGTTTTGTCCATTGGTGGACACGCACAGAACCTTTGCGTATGATGGCTACCTAGTTACCCTGGACAGATTCATGCTTCCTGCTCTGCGGAAGTACTTCGACAGTGATCCATGTATGTTTCAGCACGACAATGTTCCACACCAAAGTGCACTGCGTGTCCCACTGGTTTCCATAAAACGACGTTGAATAGGTGGACTGGCCAGCTCATAATACACTCCACAGTCCCATCGAATATATTTGGGACCGATTAGAACTTTGAATTTCCTCCAGATCACATCGGCTCTCATCAGCATCAAAAATGGCGGTAGCTTTGCTCGATGAATGGCTGAATATTCCTATTGCAACGCGTCTCGTTTCAACACGAGCAATAAAATTGCGGCTCTGCAATGTATCTACTTGTTTTCAATAACAATAAAAAATAATTTGTTTGGTTTAACTGAATAACCAATCACAAAAGGTACTTTTCAGTTTGAATACTGAAATATCTCGTGCAAAGGAAATTTTATTTAATGAGAGTGAAAGAAAATAAAGTACATTGTACAAATCTCATGATGGTTATGTAGCGCTTAATATTTCAAAAAAATCTCCTGATTGAATTACGAATTTTTTTCATTTGAATATAAATCCTTCATCACTTGATCCATGTATTATAATTACTTTGCATGCTAGTTGTGAATGGATAAAATAAGTCCTTATTTAAATTTGGATTCGGGTATCTATAAAGAGTGAAACACGTAAGTATTCTTACGGAGAACATTTTATAATCCCAGCGAAACTGAGAAAACAAAACACTGATAGAAAACACCTACATTTTTTTTTGTTTGTACTCGACGATTAGATAACGTTTTCGAAGCGACTTTTTGTTTATTCGTTTATTTAAGAAATGAAATCCATTGAATTAATTATTACAAAAAAGACGCCATAAAATGAGAACTGAAAATTATATCTGAAAATAAAAATCAGAAAAGTTTTAAATTTTACATGATATTGAAATATTGGTTATTAATTAATTTAACTTGCATTTGGAAAAATACGTAATATTTTAATGAGACTAATTTTGTCTCCTTTTTGGAATTCTGTTTGACGAATTTTGTTAAAGTTTAGTATTTGGAATATTTACTTGTCTTATCCCTCACTTCTAGAGTTTTTACTTAAATCATACTGTTCCCTGAACTAGAAAGGAGCCGAAAAGTTTCAAAGTTAAACAGAAATAAATTTGGTTGGCTTCATGGAATTTAATAATAATATTTTTGCTTCAGTACAAAAGAAACAGTGAGAAGAAAAACTGACCGTTTGCTCTTTCAGTAAGACTGTGCATCTTGTCATAAAGCTGCTGGTGTTTTTGGACATAAACGTCACCATACTAAATTGGCCTCCGCAGAGCACTTATCTCAATCGTATTGAACATCTGATAGGATGACCTGTAACATCGGGTGGGATCAATTGACGTCAGCTTCACCACAGTCCAGCATCTCATTGTATTTCTACAGGATTAAGGCGTGCGTCATGACTGTTTGTTCCTCACACTTTCTTGTTTATTGAATTCTTTCCAATCTGCGTATATTACAAACCTGTAGATATTGAGTATTATTGGCATTTTACCACCTATTACCATTATGGTGTCAAAAAGCCTGTCATACTAACACAATTCATATGAACACAGGATAGTGATAAGATAGTTTAGAATATTTGGAATTTCGCTGGGGTGCCCCATACGGAATCGTGACCTTTTGCGATTGTAAATTTCTGGGGAACATATGTCTTTGTGACATCACGTGGTGATTTGGTTTGCTTACGGAATTGTGGGCGATGTTTATAGATAAGAGATCTCGGAATTTCCCAGGGTGACACACGTCAATCATTGTCATCAAGTTTTGTCTTTGGTCGTCTATCGGTGGCAGCTTTTCCAATAAGTGTGATATTTCTTTCCTGTTTAAGAAAATGGGAATTCTTAGAGTAGAATCATGATGGCGGCAGGATTTAGACCTTTTCTGAATAATTAATTATATGCTGGTGTCAACATCAAGCATGACGCACGCATGCACACACACACACACACACACACACACACACACACACACACACACACACACACACACACACACACACACACACACACACACACACACACACACACACACACACACACACACACGTTTTTCTTGTCCATAGATGAGTATGCGAATTCTACGTTTAGAGTCGAGATGGCAGCAGCATTTAGACATTTTCTGAATAATTAATTGATATGCTGGTGTCCCTCAACCACAAACATTTAGACATAAAAAGTCACTAATGTATCAATGGTGATACCCTAATGTATGTACCCTATGATTATTCTTATTAAAAAAAAACTACTCAGTATAATTTCAGGTAGTTGAAATTACAAATATCACCTCTTATGTGTGTCATGTGTAAAAAAAAAAAGTTTCAACTGCCAGTCACATGTTTTCAAACTTTTATCATGTAAAAATATTTCAAAAGAAAAGAAAAATGATGTCATTTCTCTTTACTTTTGAAAACAGCATAAACGTTTTTGCATATTTTCTTCTTGTTACATTATATGAACATTAATTTATCCTGTCTTCTCGCTCCCCAAATTTGTATTTGTGTTATCTGCACAATATACGACACCTTTTTTTTCTACATCAAAATTTTTAAGAGTTTTCGTAACGTGACGGATTAAACTATCTACTGTCTCTCTGTAAAATAACAAACTTCTAACAGTCACACTTTAAGTATGACTGTTTTATTCTAGTCTGGTGGAGGTATCTACAGATATAGTAACAAAATTGTCACTTTTCAGGTAAAATCTTCTCCACTAAAATTCTGGTTGTTAATTTAATACCCAATTCTTTTTGCTTCCAAGAGTTGACACAGTTTCTTAAAATATTTGCGGACTTGCATGAACAAATAAGACTTTTAATTCACTGAGTGGATTTTCAAAAAAAAAAAAAGGTCTCTGTTTAGTTTGTGGCAAGAAATTTCACAAGAACAAAAAATAATTTAAGTAACACCATATATATATATATGTATGTATATATGGTGTTACTTAAAATTGCATAACACATCAACGGCATCCATTTGTTCATTTAAATTTACACATTTTATTTGAGTGAAATGTTATTACAAATTATATTTACTGAATCTAACATACAGAAAATAAATAAATTGAAAAATGCACTCTATGTTTTGTTCCTTAATCTTCTTATTTAAATACACTTTAAACTTTAAAACACCTCCCATTTAAAATTCAAACCGTATCTGCTTTACACAAGTCTTTGCTGCAGATTTCACCATCTTTACCTTCAAGACACAGGAATGTTAATTATTTTCATTCATTTTAAACCTTAATAAATTCAAATGTTAAGCTTGGTCGTTAAAACGGGATGTTCTCCATTTCCAAACACACCTTAGTTTTTATTTCATATTACAGAAAGATATGTTTAAGAAAGGCATTATCGAACACTTGACAACGTTTTTATCACAGCGTAGGAATCTAAACCGCATTTAAACATAATTTTGCTTTTAATAATTTTACATTTAAATTGAGTAGATAAAATGCTAGAATTAAAACGTTGGGCTGCACAACATATCAAAAGAGATTGTTTGTCTCCGATGAAAACTTATTAATGTGTATCGAAGACAAATTTATTTCTGGAAACATGCCCTGGTTTTTATGAGGTCAATGTGAAGTATTCAGGAACATTAAAATTTATCGCCTCAGTTAAAATCTACCTAAATATAAATGATTTGCTATGTTTCCCAAATGACGAATTTTCGAGGCTTTGTTTATTTTTGTGATATCCAACATTTCGGATAGTAAAAATCTTGAAACTTTCTCAGGAATCAGAGATTCACTGGAATTCACTGGAAAATTTCTTATAAATGATCTCGTCCTTAAAGGTGTGTAGTCTCGATCTTTCAAAAAAAAAAACAGCATCTTCAGTACTGAAGTACGTGATTCTCTGTTGTCAATGTCCCTCATACAGTATTGCAGTTTAAGTGTCTATGAAGAAAGCTATTTAAATTTTGTGAATTCAATCACTCTAAATGCTAAGTCAATGATCTTAAAGGTCGTGCTTGATTAAGCCTCAAGTCGATACAGAAATATTAACATTCCTAGAAATTATTCTGTCAGATATTCTAAGATTATTAGCATTAATGAAACTTGCTGTGAGAGTGATGTAGCAAATGGATTAGAGTGCAAAATGTGCAGTAGGAAAGAAGATCACAGGAGATAGGAGAGTGCTTCTCATAATTTTGCGGTGAATCGGAAGCTATCTGGTTGGACGACAAGGCTAAAAAGATGATAATATATGGTGGGATGTTACTGTAGCCCTGGTGGTTCAGCTGTTGTGGGACGACGCAAACTCATTCCTGCATTTCCCTGATGGGCATAAAGCGAGTAACCATTATGAGTAACTTACAGTATCCAAAAATGGATTGAGTAACATAGAAATCATATGATAAGAGCACGGAAATTTATGAGCTGTTGCGAGACTACTTTCTCAAGAGGCATGTGAAGAGAGAAATCGAGATTACAGAGTGATAGATCTGATTAGCCTGTTTTGGGACCAGTTTGCGTCACAGATCATGCTCTACTCTCCTGGAAAGTAGATAACCATACGGACGGTGCAACTAGGATAGGATACGTGATCGATTATAAAGATATAAACTTTAACAATTCAAGAGAATGATATCTTTGTTTTGATGATATCAGCAATCATTGGATGCAATGAAAAGCTGGATAAATGAGACAATAACTGAATATATTACTAAAGTTCGAAGAGAAAAGAAGATTGTAGTGAAATGAATTTGTTACCTTATTAAAGAAGAGATCTTCAAGAAGACAATGAAAAGAAATGTGATTCTTACCAATAAGAGTTCGCGTTGTAATTAAATATATAAATCCAAACCCACAAACTTAACAATATTGTTTGGAAAGAGAAATTAGTGTGCGAAAAGACGTTGGATGTGCTGGATAATGTAAACACAAAAGAGATATCTCTTCATTCTGCAAGTAAAAGAAAATTTGAATGTGGAATAACAACTTTAGAGAATGTAGATGGTAACCTTTTTTTCAGAAGCAGAGAGAGACTTTCAAATAATCAGTAAACCTGACGACGATTATGCTATAATTTAATCGGTTAGTAATGGTAAAATGAGTTCAGGTCTTCAGATCCATCCTGCTATCTATTCTGCACGTATAAAGACCAGAGGAACAGTGATTGCTGTTCATGACAATGATAAAGATATTTGAAGTGCAGTCATTGGGTTTTGATATGGGCTTTCAAAGGATGTATATGATTCTATCATTATGCGACATGATTAAGTTTGCAAAACACCAGTCTTACTGAATCTCATGAAGTTACTTAATTTGAGAGTCAGATATGTAATGCTGTAACAGAGTATATTCAAAGGAGTGCTGGATATTGTTTATATTGGAAGTTTTGCCGAAAATATGAGAACTACAGGGTGGCCATAAAATAACTTTCCCTCTTTGGAGGCATCTGTAGCTAAAACCAATCAACTGAATGAGACCAAATTTTATATTGAGATTTTTGAAGGCACGGTGAGATGATTTCCGCGAAAAAAAATTGCCGATAAGGGAAAGTTTGGCACTGGCGGAGCCGAAAACAAGCGGATAATTACAATAAAGGCAGACAAAATGTAATAATAACATTTCGACAGTGTAAGCGAACAGCCGCGTCGCTTTAATTTTTTATTTTTATTATTCTTATGATAATAAGAATAATAAAAATTAAACGAAACAGCAACTTACGAGAGACACAGAAATTAATGTAGTGACTGAACTCACGGTAAATAATGTTTTATTCATCAGAATCAGGGTCCCCTGGTTACATAATTTTCAATGTGCTGACCTTCCTTGTGTACAACAAATTGCATCCGGAGTGCAACATCCTCTTCAACTGAGCGTACGGAGTCAGATTCGATGTTCATAACAGCCTGTATATTCACATTAATAAATCTAACCATTGATATTTTATTCTTGTTGAGTAATTTAGAAAAATAAAACATTGTTATATAATTGAAATATGCTGTTGTATCTTCGGTATTAAGAAGGAAGCTTTAAAACAACTTCTTGTTTATTTCTTCATAGTACCGAACTGACAGAGTTGACTTCGAACGGTTTGCTGCTAATTAAAGAGAGAACGAACTAAGGTAGGAGACCGGTATTGATTACGTACAGATTATGGACAAAAACATGGCAACACTCAGCTGTTGTGTAGCGTTATCGGTAGTTGAAATGCACCAAACACAGATGCAGTTGATATGCAAATATACTCCCCCCATTCCTAGGGAAGTGTGTATAAAGGCAAACGGAGGCAGGCCTGCCACCGTTTCTTGCATGGAATTCAGAAAGGACGTAAGTGACTTTAAAAGGGACGCGATTGCTCGAGCTTGGCTGGCAGGTGCATCTGCGACCAGAACAGCTGAAATTGCACATGTCACTCGAGGAACCGTGTTGGATATCACAGTAGTGTTGCCTTACACAAGTCACAGCAGTGGACTACACAACACTAGAGGGGAAGTGATATGGTCCGATGAATCCACGTTCACACATTTTTGGTGCATACGGACGAATACGTGTGTGGTATCAGCCGAAAGAGGTTTACCAGCCAGAGTGGCTATTTCCAACCGTCAAAAGTTTTAGTGGTTCTCTAGTGGTGTGGAGAGTATTCTCTTGGCATGATTTAGGTCCACTTTTTGTGCACAAATGCAAATTGGGTGCTGTACTTTATCTTTCAATCATAAGTGATGACACACTTTTCTCCTAATCAGCCAACCACATTTCAACAGGATAATGTTCCCATTCATCGAGCAAGTGTAATATACCAATAATTAGCAGAACATGTTGGTTCGGTGTCCTCTCTGTCATGGACATCTCAATCGCCACACTTACTTCCTATAGAACATTTATGAAACTTTTTGGAGCACGTTCTCAGACTACATCCCACTTCTAAAGAACAAATGCCACATGTTCAAGTTTCTGACAGACGGATGATGTAAAATTACTCCTGCTGAGTTCCAAGCACCGACTGAGTCTCTGCCTCGAATAGAATACAAGCTGTAATTTTTGTCATTTGCTTGTTCTACCGGACGAAAGACTTCAGGAAGAAAAAAAAGAAAAAATATATTTATCTCAGTATTACAACGCACTTTCAGCAGAATAATTGAAACATTTCCTTGTATCTTACATGCTAGTTATAAAGTCTTCGGGGACTGCAATGGAATGTGAATATTTTTTATAGTTTACCTTTCTATCGCCAAACCACTATAAGTGAGGGAATACGGAGCTAAAAGTTAAAGATCGTAAACAATTTCAGTAGAATCTTATCTTTTATCTTTTGAATTCCAATCCTATATAACCACTAAAGTAATACTAGGCTGGGAAATGACGACGATGTGCAGGTTGGAAAGTCGTATAAAACTGGTAAAAAAAAAACGAATTAAAATAAAATAAATAAAAACAATTGAAAGCAGATTTATGCTGTGATACGAAAACTACTTTTAATTGGGATAAACGAATATAAATTCATAAATAAATATATGCAGAAAAATGCAAAATTACTTCACATTCGAGTGCGCTTATGTTACCTTTATTACACTTTTGGAATCGAAATAATTCTTAGTTGGTATAATATGAATACATCCTGTTAACATGTTTACTACATGCAATACGGGGATTGTAGTAGATATGCAGTTAAATGTTTACATAATAACCAAAGAAAATTTCAGATAGATATTGAAGTTAACCTGCAAAATGATGCATGGACATATGTGAGCAGTAACACTGTCAGCAGAGATTTCCATGCATTAGGTTACCACTGCAGAGTTGCTGCGAAAAAGCAACAGTCCCCCCCCCCCCCCCCCGTAAGCCCCAATCGATGTTTGGAATGATTTCTTTCGCATCGTTCCCGGACCGTAGATGATCAGAATAGTGTCCTGTGGAACGAAGAATGGCTCTTATAAATCTTTCACTTTGATGGTGTCGTGACGACCTTTTTCGTCGTGTGTTCTAATTTACCATCTAGATTCAACTCACTTTTATAAATAAAATAACTAATTACGAAATGATCACCGATCCAAAAGTAGGGAAATTTATATTTATACTGCGCCACCCTATTCTTAGATTAGTCTATATAAATAGTAGGATCAATTCTAAATTAGTTTAGCAGTCATCTCATTAGGCCGAATTATTTATTATCATTTTTACTTGGGGTTCCCGCTAGATTCGAATATTTATGAACGGTGCAATAATAAGGAATTCAGGCAAACACAATATTTAGATCAACAAAATAAAACATTTAATATATGATATGGTTAACAAATACAAGAATTCTATTTTAAAATGGAACTATACAATTAACTTAATATTTCTTCTTAGGTCACTCATTCCAATTCAACGTTCTAACTTTCATATACAATTCACAGTCTCAAAAACACAATTCTTCTTATTTCAAGTCAATATAACAACTTCACATTTAATCAGTCTTCACAAATCTATCAGCTCAATGTTTATATTCACAGCAGGCAATACTCTATATAAGCAATATTCCAAACAAATATATTCCGGTCCTTGAGCATCGGAGATATATTACAGTTAATGCTAAATAGACAAACTTATACAATTACTCTTACCAGACAAATTCTTCAATACATCAAATTATTGAGAGAGCACTTTTGAATTAACTTAATTAACGTTAGCGGAACACACATAATAAAAATCTGCACAGTTTTAACTGTACTACTGTTAGTCGCACTTCACTATTCAAAACAACAGTAATTAGGTACTGATATCTTTTCTTGTTCACTTTTCTCCAAGTAATCAATATAACCTTTTCCTAGGGCAACTCAGAATTTAATCGTAATCCAGATTAACTGGAACTAATCAGAATTTTCGCATTGACTGTCCAGTTTCCTTATATCTGATCACGGCATCAACCTTTCTTCATAACAACAGCAGATTTCGCTTATAACATTAAACTTTATGTTTCACTACTTATAGGTTCACTTCCGAACACTAAACTCATAAATTTCTGCCCTCAGGATTTTATAATCTTGGTTCCGCAAAACTCTCTCCTCACTCGCTAAATAATAATTCCTCTCCCTTCCCTGTCTTATCTATGACCTTCCTTCTCTCTCTACCCTTTTTTCTCTATCTTCTATATGACCTTCACTCCCACCTTACGTTCGAACGCCACGCTCTCTTCACTCGTGGTTGTTTACGCGTGCGTCTCCATGACAACAGACTAAACGTAAACATTTCGCTAATGTAATGTATGCTCTGTTACTACTCTTACATGAATGATTACATAACATTAAATATTTGACAAATAAGAACAACAGAATATTTAAGCTACTTCTTTAACTTTTTGATTACGTATACAGTTAAATATAAATTAACACTTTACGTTACACCACATATATTTAGTTATACAAAATTCTATACATATTATTATTTTATAAATTAATAGCAGGTCAGGTTTTCAGTAAATATTTAATTAGTAATTCTTAATCAAGGAATAATAAACAATTTTATATAAACCATGATTGATTAATATTTAATAAGCAATGTTAAATGTGAATGAAAAATAATAAATTACATAACATAGCTTCATTCACAATTTAACAATGGTCATATTTGGATCTGGAGATTACCCAGGGGAACGGTTCCTGTAGGACTGCAACATTCCAAATATCAAGTTTGTTAGAGGTGCGGTAATGGCATGGGGGGGGGGGTTCAGTTGAATGAGGCTTGGTACTTTGATGGAAGTGCCCAACTCCATGACGTCCGATGTCTACCTGGACAGCCTGAGCAAATTCATGCTTCCTACGCTGTGGAAGTACTTCGGCAGAGATCCTGGCATGTTTCACACGATAAAATTCCATGCGATACTGCAATACGTGTCCACGACTGGTTTCTACAAAACAACGTTGGAGTTTTGGACTGGCCTGCTTAGAATAAAGGCGTTAATTCCATCAAACATCTTTGGAACAAATAAGAACGCCGAATACGCCAAGACCGAAGTGGTTCCCATCAAGAAAATGAGTAACTGTGCGCGAGGATTTGTAGAATATTTCTACTGCGATTTATCAGAAATTGGTTGAAAGAATGCTCCTAATTGTAGTTGCTGTCATTGAGTATAAAGGTTGTCCCACTCGGTATTAGAAATGCAACCAAAACGTATTTTGTGACGACACCTATGTTTCCAAATAATTTTGCCGCCATGGTGAATTTCCCACACTAAGAGTAGAATGGGAGGTAAAGATGCCTAACAACAGTTGCTTCAGTTGATGACCTTAATCGAAAATGTAACCGTTTCTTGGGGATCGTTTCCTGGAACATTTATGACTACAGTTTTCTACTGTAAACAACAGAAAAAAAACGTAATTTCAAAATGATAAATTATTTACGATGGGACAACTATGATTACTTTCTATTTCATTAAATGCATTCGTACACGAAAACAGAACATTTGATTAAAATGAATTCAGAAGTGCGTGCTAGAAATGGTGCTGAAGGCAAACAGACTATATTAAAATAATTATGCCTGACTATTGATATTACTTCATTTAAAATTTTCTTTCGGAACCGAGTGATTATAAATGAAATGTTTTATTATTGACTGACACGGACATTTCCGTTCGATGTGATAGAATACTGTGTAGAAGGTGAATTTAAAAATATTCCATGTTTCCCTGTGAGAAATGAAATGACTAAATGTCGTATATTACCAAGGTAATACATTCGGAAATGGCAGACTTACTCTTCAAGACGTTGGAATTTAAAAGTTTTAGTAAAACATCTGGTGGTACGCAAGAAATCCCTAAGAGGACCAGCTGGAAACTGGTATCTGTGGGATTGATTTTATGTGGTAATTGCGCAAACTTTCAATCAAATTCTTCAAATAAAAGAAAATGGAGAGCTGCATGGCTTCTACTCTGCGTGCTGGTTTGTACTTTCCCATTACATTTGAATACTATAGTCTCCTACTTCAACAAGCAACGGGAATTGTTCAAACGCTTATTTTGTTGTCTACAATAAGTGTTTTCTACAGAAAACTAGGAAGGCACTTCTCCAGTTCTTTCACGAATACCAAGTTAAACTGCCTTTTAAGAACACTCACTGTATAGTTTTTAATTTGGTGCTGGATATTGTAGTTGGGATTTATTTCTTTCTCAATAGGGTTCGTCCTATTCTTAAATGGTCTGCTTTCATTATCCAACATGAACATTTGCAATTTCAACGGCGTTCATAGTGTATTTGATCCTCGTCTGAAGTGGTCTAGTGTTTCCATCGACTCTGATTTTGAAAATGTAATGATTGTAAAGATACACGTCGCTGGTTTTACTGAGAACATACGATCGCTAGATCCACATCAAACAATAGTCTGTCTGGCAAAGTGTTCATCAATAGAGTGGCAGACATCGCATTGTCCAGTAATTAGTGATAAGGGTGGCATAAGAGATTTTGTTTGTGATCTTTCTCTAGTAGGATTTGAATAAAATTCTGACCTACCAAGCTGCAGCTGATCGAAATATGGTATATTACGATTACTTTACGCATAATAGCGGCACGGTGGTCGATATTTGTTACGACGTGGTACATCGCTTTGACCGTTAATAATCTTGAGGAAGCCATTTCTTCTGGATCTTGGAAGATTATGGAGAAGATTAATAAAGATACCTAGGTAGGAAATAAAAAGCAGGTATGGATTCTGCGTTGAAATGTAATGTCAAGTGTGATGCTTCTTAATCCTCTGTAGGAATAGAGTAATTCAGCGAATTTCAAACATTTCATTCAATTTTCATATTATCAATCAATTGAAATCATTTTATATTATCACAATTAACAACAAACGTTTCCTCTCGATCTAGCACTCACGCCAGCTTGCACGCACGCACGCACACACACACACACACACACACACACATATATATATATACATACATATATATGAATATATATATATGGATTTCTTTCTACATATATATGGATATATATATATGATCTATATATATGAATATATATATATATGGATATGAAGAGGTTGTTTGAAGAAGCGAGAGTGAAGAATGAGAAATTAAAAATCCTTAGTGTATTACCTAGATATGATGGAAATGAATTATAAAGAAAACCTTTTCGCAAATGATTCGATGAGTATGCTGTGTAGTAGGAATGGATGCGAGTTTTTCGATGTGTGGAGTGAGAGTGAGGAAGACTGGATTTGTATAAGAGGGATGACCTACACTTAAAGGCTTTTGACATCACGAGTCTTTAGAAATTATTAATTAATATGAGACCTAACACAGAAGTCAGGGAAACTGAACTGTGATGGGAGGAATCATGAGAGCGACAATATTAGGTAACCGTGTTAATGATTCAGATGGTTATTGTTATGGAAATGATTATCAAGAGAGATTCTGCGTACGTCTGATTCAGACATATCACGCATGTGTAACGATGTCTACATAAGTAAGGAACTTATAAACAGTTGTCGAAATATGTCATGCAGATCACTGAAACGAATATGCAAAAGAGCACGCAGACAACTTATTGTTGATACACGAATGCCATGAATATCAGAAAAAAAGGAGTAAAGTTTATTCCTTTGGCTATTGGGACTTGATTCATATTGGTGGTGGTGGTAGTAGTAATGCTTGGATATATGAAGCAAACATACTAAGTGGTGTGGAATGAAAAGGGTGCAGTAATTTTAGGAAGGATATACAGGATATTAGAGAAGTGAGCACGCTGCTAATAATATTAGATGACTTGAATTTAGTTATTGTTGAGACTCATACTGCAATACTAGTAACAGTTTTTCATGTGGCAGTGAGTTTGAAGCGATCTTCTGAGCTGGAATGTACCAAGATTAAATATATAGTGAGTTGTTGTTACCATTGACCTGGTGGATCCGGTGCTAGTGAGCAATTAATGCATCACGAAATAAAGACGATGGGTGAGAAAAGAGTATTCATTGTGGGGACATTAAGCATCTAAACATTGAGTATAATACCTGTGAAATTGCATAAGAATAATGGGACTGAATTTATTAAGATGCTGCTAGACAAATTCCCAACGCAGCATGTGACAGAAGTAATTTGAGGTTAAAGAGTGTTAAATCTAATTGCAGTATTCGGGGGTTTCAGTTAATGATGTGACTGTTCTGCCTCCTGTTGGTACCGGTGTTCATGCGATACTCCCTTAGTAAGTGGCTAAGTTCAGTTCCATTCAGAAAGGGTTACATGATGAACTACAAAGCAGGAAATTATGACCACCTGAGCAATATACTGTGTTTTGTACCACGGTATTAGTCGTTAGCTGAAAGGGATAGCGACATTTCCTGGGAAGTGTTGTAAAATACGTAAATGATGAGATATCAGAATGTGTCCGGAGAGTTCGAACAATAAATAGAGTATTAGTGAAATGGATGTGGAAATGGGTGTATGTACTCACTTCTCTAATTAAGAAAGAGATCCATAACAAATGGATGATGTAGAAGGAAACCTGTGTGCATATTGTAATGTCATTTATGATAATTATAAGCAGCAGACCAGAAGAGTCACGACTGTTGTACAGAAAGC